>NC_084732.1:77432180-77664680 GCF_033978785.1 Entelurus aequoreus | reverse complement strand
CCTGCATAATAACACCTGCGTGTTTGTTATGCTAGCTCCTAGCTCCTCTGCTAGCTCCTAGCTCCATAGAACACGCCAATACAATTCAAACACCCGATCAACACACACAATCACTCAGCCCAAAAGACCGTTCACCTAACCCAAGGTTCATAAAGCTTATATATTTTTAAAAAGTTACGTACGTGACGCGCACGTACGGTACGGTACGTGTTATGCTAGCTCCTAGCTCCTCTGCTAGCTCCTAGCTCCATAGAACACGCCAATACAATTCAAACACATGATCAACACACACAATCACTCAGCCCAAAAGACCGTTCACCTAACCCAAGGTTCATAAAGCTTATATATTTAAAAAAAGTTACGTACATACGCAAAAAAAAGCCAAAGCTGCATACTCACAGTAGCACGTCTGCGTCTTTGTCATCCAAATCAAAGTAATCCTGGTAAGAGTCTGTGTTGTCCCAGTTCTCTACAGGCGTCTGTGTATCCAAATCAAAAGTCCTCCTGGTTAGAGTCTCTGTTATCCGAGTTCTTCCATCTTGACTGCATCTTTCGGGAATGTAAACAAAGAAGCGCCGGCTGTGTACTGTTGTGGCTGACTACGTTCGAAAAATACGTCCATTTCGCACCGACAACTTTCTTCTTTGCTTGCTCGGCTTCCTTCTCCATAATGCAATGAACATGATTGAAACAGATTCACGAACACAGATGTCCAGAATACTGTGGAATTATGAAATGAAAACAGAGCTTTTTCGTATCGGCTTCAATGTGGAAGGCATACCCGTGTTCGTCGGGCTACGTCACACGCATACGTCATCCTCAGAGGCGTTTCGAACCGGAAGTTTAGCGGCAAATTTAAAATGTCACTTTATAAGTTAACCCGGCCGTATTGGCATGTGTTATAATGTTAAGATTTCATCATTGATATATAAACTATCAGACTGCGTGGTCGGTAGTAGTGGGTTTCAGTAGGCCTTTAAGAGCGCCGTAACAAAATAAATTAAACATGTATGTCAAAGCACCACCAGATTTTCCCATACATTCATTTTCAATTTGGGGCCACATCCCCAAACTTTTTTTGCCAAAAGTGTTTTCTTTTTGTTGTTTTTTTTCCCAGATTTTTTTTTTTATATTTTGTGATAGAGGAAAGTAACACTTCACTTTCTAGGTAATATATGTGCTTCCCTCACCTTGCAATCATTGACTATGTTATTTTTTTTAAAATTTGAGTTTGAGATTTGAGCAGGCAATGAAGAACAGCTGGCTGGCCTAGTATTACAAAGTTAGCGGTCAATATTAAAGGTGCCATATGTAATAATTTCATGTCAAGTCATCATTAAATGGCCCTGATATGTCAAAAGGCATTAATAAATCATGGTCTTTTTAAATACCTTTATAACTGATAACGGTAGTTCAGTCGGGATATGCTCATTTCAAAATTAGATTTACAGCCCCGAAATATTGTTATTGTTTTCATTTCGATGCCCCGGGGGAAATATATGCCCGTTAGCTGTATGTCAATGTGTCATCCAACTGACAGGGCAAAATATATTTTCAACAAATAAATCTTATGTGGAAATGGGTAGTGTCAGTGCCTATTTCGTTCTCAATATGCTGATACACTGAGGAAATGCGTTCTAACATTAGCACGGCCAATTGCGGTTTCTGGTACTGTATGTGCATCCAACACATATGGGGCGGTGTTTGCTTGGCACAATATAATGCATTACATGTAATGATTTTCTACTTTGTGTATTGACATGGTAGTAGGCTATATGATTTATGCGTAATGTGGTTTATGCGTAACGTGGGTTGGCTCATCGAATTGCACTCTGCATTGAAAGATGGTGATACACGTACATGGAAGAGAATGCAGTGCGTCAGGTTGGATGCAACATGGAGTTATGCTGAACGAAATGTGGCGGTAATTTTATTGTTGGCCTTGGCTTGCCATCAAAGTAGGCCTGTGCAATATATGATATATTAATATATATCATTATTTTGATGGTGGTCCGTGCGGTCAAACTAGAAATTTTAACAGGGTAATGTCAATAATCTGTCCCGACTCCCGACGAAAATATTGCTGCGTAACTTTACAAATACATTTGGCTAATCGACAACAGTAAAATGTGGCATGATTACTTAGTAAACCATCTTGCAAGAAGCATAAACAAGAGAAACCTACAGCGTAGGACTTGTCGATTGCCATTTGAAGTTCCTTGGAGTAGGATTCGGATTCAGCTGCGTATCTGGCAAATTGTCATGGAGGGTGGGAGGGGACTACAGAATTTTGACTGTGATTGCAGTACCATTTCTGGCCACATTACGACATATGGCACCTTTAAGTTTCCACAGAGTTTGGTGACTATATTCTTGTGAAGTAGAAATATCTTTTATGTTTAATTTTGTTCCAATAAAATCTGAATGGTTAAAAAAAAAAAAATTCACTGTTTATAAACAATACGATTGCGATGCTAATTTGTGTTCGCCTGTCAATGGGATTGTCCATTGTATGTTAGCATTAAGCTATCAGCAGAAAAGTCAACCTTTATCCTGTATGGTTGTATTGATTTTTTCAATTTATACCAAACTGTATTGTCAATTTAAAATGATTCTTACATGTATGTGTACTTCATATGTATATTAATGTACTTTTCCTTTGTGTGCTTAGTTGTACAGTAACTTTATTGTGGAGACTATCAATAAATTACCTCAAGTTGGGAATTTTTTAAACCTCTAATTTAAAGGAGTGTTTACATAGCTGCCAAAGTAAATCCCAACATTTAGGGAAGGAAGAATAATTTATGTAACTAAACCAGCGATGAACAAAGTGCCGCCTGTGTTACATTGTAGTTATAAAATTACTGAAAAATACAGTAAAACGATATGTGAAAAGAAATGCTGATTGATATCATCAACTACAGTCGTCCCTTGCCACATCATGCGTGTAAATTTGCAGTAAATCTATTGCAGATTGTTTATATAAAGAATATTCTTATATTTCTATATAAATTAAGCATTTTAAGCATAAATATGGCTCAATGACGTAAAAAATATCAATATTAGAGTAGTATTGGCAACAGACCAAACTTATCAGAGTGTACCGCTCAGTTGCGTAGTCCTTGATTGGCTCAGCCTTAGGAAGCATTATTATATTGGATTAAACAAGTGGTTTTAAATTATTTTCTGTAATGCCCCCACTAAGAGACAAGACTTTTTTTCACACCCACACAAAGTTAATGTTTTGTTTTTTATCTGCATGTGACAAAATAGTTCCTTACTAACACTAGACGCTATTAAGCCATTGCCTCTCCCGCCCATTTTACCCTGACACTTCAAGGCTCCACTATTTAAGAAGCACTGCATTAAACGGGCTGCTTAGAGCTTTCTCACAGTTAAATTTTACTAGGAGACAGAATTTTTTTCATGCCCCGCTGAAGTAAATGTTTATTTATCTATGTGTCAAGATATACGCTATTACCTCTCACGCACATGGGGGCAATGTATTAAACTAATGTACATATGACTATATGGATGTTATTCCATGTCTAGAAGGCCCCTATAATTTAAAAAAAACATATTCAGAAGATTGTAAACTGTTTTGTATGCTCCAGCTATAAATACATTTAATTTCTGATTAATGTTTCCTTGGAGCACAATGATTTGTCTTTAAATACAGGCATAATGTTTCTTTTTTTGCCTTTTTTATCATGGCATAATATGCAAAGTGTATAATGATGTCATTGATAGCGCCCAGACCACACCCCCACTGCCACAAATAGATTGCCATTCTGTGGGAAACACAAACCACTCGGTATACATTTAGTTGCAGAAATATATAGACATAGCAGTTGTTTTTTTATGGTTTCATATTCTGTATTAAGGAACAACCCTAAACCTGCTGTCAATGTCCAGACACTACAGGGTGTGGATTTATCAGTGGAAGAATGTCCACCTGTGTTCCTAAAGGTGGCACTATACTTCCCTTCCAGCCTCTCAGCAGTGGTCTTTCTGTTGTTGACCTACAACCTGGAAAAAAGCTTAAAGGCAAACCATATGCTGCACTGGCCAAACCTTGTTGAGGTCTCAAGTTAAACCTTTAGGAATTATGGGCATCCTTTTAGCCCAGTAGTGTCTAACGAGATGTTTATAAGCTACAGTAAAACAAATTGTAAACATATTGTCTCGGTGTGTCATACTTTGGACTCTTAGACAAATATATATGAAGTCATCAAATGTAAACGATTGCAGTGGTGTGCTGGCGGACTGATGAGGACTCACCATGGGGGTCTTGTACTTGTGGATCACCACTTCTTTAGTTTCAGGAACTATGCCGATGCAAGAGACAGAAGAGAAATTCAAAGGCAGCAGGAACTTGAGTCAGTTCAACTTTTCTTGTCGAAGAGGTGAACTCAGAACATGGCTTCAGATAGGCTGTGGGCCACTAATGTCGACCACCAGTAAAACATGTGTATCGCAGTGATGCACCTCTTCCCAGAGTTGAAGAGATAATGAACTCCATTTGGAAAGTAACACATCTCTGCTATGATTGACTGGTAAGGACAGGATGTAGCCCACAAAAATGGTTTCAATATGGAAAGAACAAAAACACGTAGAGTGAAGTGACAGGACAAGACAGAGTTACACAATTCTCAACATCTTTGGCCAGGACCATGTTGATGTCCTCAGGACAGTCTGACTTTTCATTAGTAACTGTGAACCCATAGGAGAGAAGAAAGGCTGAACAGATAGAAAGGTGCTAGTGTATATTACGTCTCTTTCCGAGCACCCTAAAAACACAGTTGTTGGAAGATCTCCCCATGCTGAGACAACAATGACCAATGAGAGATGGAGTCTGGGGTGATCTCCCAAGGGAGGGGAGCACAGGAAAAGGAAAATGAAGGAGTCGAAGGAACAGATAGTGTGTGTGTGGAGAATTGATCTGAATAAGAAAGGTGACAAGACTTTACCTGCTGGAGAATGAAGGTTTTCATAGTGGCAAAGATGAGGGCAACATTACAAAATCAGCACAGAGACAAGACAGTAACCCAGCCTGGCGCTTCACTTTAACCTTTGACGACCTGCTTCCTGCCTGTAGCAACACTACACTACACTAGACTAACCTACTTAGCCGTCTTTTCCTGCCATTGCAGCAAAGCTCCTCCAATACTAATATTAATGCAAGCTGATGACTTATGTCTTAAAAATAAAAATACATTAGTACTTCTACTTACGAGCTTAACCGGTTTTGTGACAGAGCTCTTGACTCAAAACACTCAAATCAACATCGCCTTCACACTGGCTTTCTTCCAACAGTATAGGGTTGGAACCAAAGTTATGTCCATCTCTTGCTATAAGCTAATGCTAGCGTGTAAGACGTTTTGGTCGGATCTTACGGGGTTTCACTGGGACATTTGCTACATCAACTAATGGCGGGGATCGCCGTGCCTCGGATGGTAGAGCGGCTGTACCAGCAACTTCAGGGATGTAATCCCAGCTTCCGTTATCCTAATCACAGCCTATGTGTCTTGAGCAACACACTTCACCTACTTAGCTCCCGGTGTCACCTACACTGGTGTATGAAAGTGCAGGATTCTTAATCTCAATGGAGCTTTCCTGGGCAATTAAAGGTTAAAAAAAAATGGCGCGGATGCTTGTAAATTTACATTTTTGCTTGCAACGTGAAGCATAACAATTAGCTGAGGGAAAGCGCTTATCTGAAAGCACTTGTAAGTTGAAGTAAAAAAATATTAATTTTCGCTAAAAACATCTGGTTTTACTCGCTAGCATTAGCTTATCGCTAGAGATGGACATAACTTTGGTTTTCCAAGAAAGTGAGTGTGCTGAGAAGAGGACGCAATTTATATTTATTGTTATAAAAAAAAAATCATCATCATGACCGGTTGTGTCTGGAGGTGGGGGAAATAATCGATTTTTAGATGCGTAGCAATTTGGACATGGACAAACTATTACGGTTAGTAATAGTAATAATCGATTTATAGATTGTAAATAAAGTAATGCAGAAAAGTAATGCAGAGAGTTCTAAAATTTGGCTGACTGCAGCGAGCCACCTCACCGAGAGATCCGACCAGCTCCTTTACCATAAAGCACTTACCTGTAGGGTCCAGTTTTTCACACATTTTCATTAATTTAACAAATGTGGGAATTAATTTAACCGTCTCTTATTCCAAATTAATTGTTTTTTTAAAGTTGCAAGTGATAAACGCTTATTCGGTGAAATGAAAAGAAATGTAAAACTGCATCAATATACATAAATTAAAAATGCTTCAGTAATCGATATTTAATCGAATCGTAGCTCGTGAACCGTAATCGAATCATGAGGTGCTGAAAGGTTCCTACCTCTAGTCTGCACCATACTGAAGCAGAATGAGTCTAATACATGTACAGGTATTATTGAATAATATCTAATGCTGACACTTATTCATGAAAATAAGGAAAAGCTGCTGGTCGTGTGGTTGACGGAGAAGCAGCTCAAAGGAGATACTGTTGAAGTCTACTTTCAAATGTTATACATCAGTGGTTCTCAAAATGTTTTCAATGAGTACCACCTCAGAAAACACTTGGCTCTCCAAGTAACACAATAATGACCAACATTAAAATACAGTAGCATAGTAGGCCTAAACATGCATTCAAAAACAGGGCATAGTTGTATTTTAACAAGTATAAAATATTTCTGGCCACTGTAACATTACACACAGTTTGAACATTAAAGCTGTATTTGAATATTCAATTAAGTGACTCTTTGGCGTACCACTAAATGGAGCCCGTGTACCACTACAGTTGGGAGAAACATTGCTGTGCAATATTATTAAACTACTTAATAAAATTACTGTAGTTGTTTGGAGTACATGCTATTGTATTGTTTTTACACAAGATGTATTGTATTGTATGTTTTTCTTTGTAAAATGCAAGTTACATGTTAAAATGGTGCTGCTTTGGGGGGTCAAGCACTAATTTAATTGATTTAGTTAGTTCATTTCAATAGGAAACGTTGATTTGAGATATAAGTGTTTTGCGCTAAAAGCTCCGTTAGAGGACCAATTAAGCTCGTAAGCTGAGGTACTACTGTACAAATAAAAATCTCCTCAGTGAAATTAAGGCCTCGCCCACACAAATACTGTAGGACTATTTTTAAAATGTATAATTTTAGTTTTTTATGCCGTCTTGCAGTATTCCTACCGATTTGACAGTACAAACTAAATGTATACATTCATAATTTCTCTATTTTCTTCTTTTAGTCAAGGATAAACTATGCCTTTCTGCTGAGTGGTGTCTTTCTACTTCCAATCATATTGCAAAAATATTCTTAACAACATTACGTAGATGATTTATCACGCACAATTTAATAAAGTTAATGTATTCAATTTAATAGCTTTTACTTCTCAGTTTGATGCTACAATTTTTCTCCAAGTGCCGTTGTTTATGATTGAGATAAAATAAATGTGTCCATTAGAGACGATCTAAACCTCACATCCAAATAAGGGAACTCCTATTAGCTGTGGCCTTGGCCATGAAGCTGAGTTACTGCCGTGTCAAGTACAGGCCTACAATCAATAGATGGTGTAATTACCAAATTCCTCCAGGACAAAGACTCCCTTCACTGTATTGCACTTTTTTATGTGACTCAGCTCTATGAAAACCTAAAAAAACAAAAAACAAAAAAACAACACAAGACAGAACATTATTAACTCAACAACACTGGATGAAAGATCAAACTTTGTATTGAAAAAATAAACAAATCAAACAAAATAAAGAACCAGGTTCAAACTTGTCATATTCAGGATGAAAGGTAAAAAAAACAGCTAGCTGTGGAATGCAAGCTTTTACTAGCTAACAGAGGAAAATAAAAAAGGCATAATATGAGAAGTTTCCATGATACATGGGCAATAGTGGAACTGTTAATTCAAGATGACATGTTTACTCAAAATGAATTGTTTCTGTTTGAAATTAAAGGGTTTTGGGTAAGAGAACAGTATCCAGGAGATGCAAAACAGCCCATAAATGCATACATGGAATTTCCTTGTGAAAAAAATAGAAAAAAGGACATACAGCTACAACAGAAAAAGAAAGAGGGGAAACAAAAAGGAACCCAATAAGATGTTACAGCTAAGAAGCAAACACAGCAGAGGTTGTATACCTTCCGCTCCTTGCAGGGGGAGAAAGCATGGGAGAGAAATGGTTTGGATTATTATCGGACAGAAGAGCACAAACACTCAACGACACTCTGGGTGGGTGGGCACTGTCTATCCACAGAAGCTTCGCAGCGACTTAGTTGAGAATCTAGCCAAGAACGACCAAATAAAAAGACCCAAACCCTGCAATTACTACAAAAAAAGGACTAGTCATTTGACTGTAGTGGTAAAAGCTAGCTTCACCTTTGTTTTCCATCCCCCAAAGCCCTCCATGCCTCCTCCTCCAGCAACAAGGGCTGGCACTTCACACTCTCACAAGCACAACAAATTAATGAGGGCAGTCATTGACGGACACTTGTGATGTCGTCTCCAATACCTTCTCAGCGCAAATGCAACGCAACCTGTGCTTGTCACTAGGAGCCTTTAAGGCTTTAATTTAAATTGGATCCATTCCATTTACAGCAGAGTAAGTTTCAAACTGAAAGCGCAATTAAACAAGTCACAAACCAGCTCCAAAAAGATCAGCAAATACTGACAATATAAAACTAAACAGTGTTTTGTAATAAAGGGATCCAAAACATGTAGATAAACTGAACTACATGTATATTTTGATTGTAAAATTGTGGTTCGTAGTACAGTGGAACCTACATAAGTCACATGCCTCCCAAATTTTCAGCATATATCGCAAAATACATCAGATGAGAGCTACATACATCTGATGGGAGCTAAATAACTATTGGAATATTTATTCAGTTGTCTATGGCATTTCTATATTGCCACAAAAGTACCAGTGGTGGCAAGAAGAAGAATGGGATGGTGACTATAACAACATATCGCTGCCGGGAAAAATTGATTCACATCTGAATCACTATTTTTTTTTTTGGTGTTATTTCCGAATCGATGCCTACCTTTCGAGATTCAATTTTTGTGTGTTTTGTTTTTGAAGAATCAAAATATATTTTTTAGGCTTAGTCACTATGCCAAAAGGTTTTCTTTGTGACATGTTTGTAACCAGTTTTGATAAGGTTTTATTATTCCAAAAAATGTATTGCAAAAATCGGTATAGTCGAGAACACATTTTGCATCTAATCTTCACCCTAGGATTCCGATTCAAATCGAATCATGAGTTGTTGTAAGATTCACATCCGTACATAACACCATCTCTTCATACACACGACTGCAGGACTGTGATTTTGTGATGAACTAAAACACATGTGTAAAGTAGAGACCCACCCTTCTATGCCTAGGTACAGCAAACAAAGATACAGTTCGCCTTGAGGCTGCTAGTGTCCGAATGAGCTGCGGTCATTGTGACCCGCCCTCTTCCTGGTTCAACCATGCAAGATATACTGTACATACCCCACCTACATAAACATGCACAGAGAAAAAGGACAGCACAATTTGGAAGGGCAGTGTTATGAGGGCTGTGTGGTCTTGCTCACCGGGCGGCGGCCATTATTGCATTTTCAAATCCTTAAGTTTACGAACATTTCTGATGTGGGCGGGCATGTGCCGCTATTGTGCACGTCTGTGCGGGTCAACAAAGTATAACTATAACTAATACTGACATACTCTATGTAGACAAACACAATTAGTTCTCTTGTGCCAGTTGTTGTTAGTGTCCTTATATTTTTTGGCTTGAAAAAAGTTAACAATATGACCGTTTGATTGCCTTTGTTACGTGTGGGCCGGCTCTTCCAAAGCAAGGAAGAAATATGTCTGAGTCGACACAAACAATGTAGTAACACTTTGAGGAACAGGTGGTTCTACCCAACCGTGTGTTGTAGAGAAAACTGCGCATGCATGTGCAATTGACTGCAACTTTAGTACAGGCGGCCATTTTCAAAATGTTTCTTTTGTCCCGTCTAAATGAAGCCTGTTTTTGTTTTGTTCCATTTTCAGACACAAAAATTGTGTTCTACAGTACACCGACAACCATAACACGACAAAACAGTTGAAATATCCCTCAAAACATCACATAAACATGACCTTACTTACTGTGACTTAATTCACCTCAGAGGCATACATGTTTACATCAATCATTTGTCATCAGTTTATGGCGAGCGTATTATTGATCAAGTTTTACTATACAGCGGTTAACTTATTAATACACTTTTATGATATCCACAAATGTTTAAAAATGCTAGTTTTATTAAATGACTTACTTTAATACTGGCATGACTCTTAACAAGTAAGGGTGTGCCCATCGATCGGCTACCGATCACATACTTTTTGATTCAAAAGTATGGGAGCCAGATTTATTATCCATTGCTGATTAATGTCTTGAAACAACATCTAGAAAAAAGTGCTTGGTAAAATGTAAGTGTAAATTGAACCGTGTTCCAGCAGAAAGTAAACAGCTATTAACAGGACTTTAACAAGTAGATTAATAATAGTCTAAAGAGACAATAATATAACAACAACTGTTGGTGTGTCAGCTTTGTAGTGGCCAAAAGTACACAACATGTAAGAGAAGGGTGGATCAATTCATAAATTAGTGGTGTCTATACCAAGGGTAGTATCAGTGTATGGTAGATACTAAAATAATTAGAACGATAGTTAAATTTTTTCTAAATCATTTTTGGTGTTGTTTTTGTTAATGTTTACAAACTCAAGGAATAATTCCCTGCACACAGGAGTAATTTGAGAGAAAAAAAACCAAAGGATTTAAATGAGTGGTAGATTTTTGCTCTTGTTTAGTTATTGTGTACTATTGACTTTGTTTTAATAAAACAATTGTATGTAAAAAGACATTAAGGAACTTGTTTCAATACTGTGTTGATATTGTTAAACTCTCAATAGCACTCACCATAAATTAGTTTAAAAACTTACAGCTGAAACGCGTGATGATTGGTATCGGAATCGGCAGCATAAAACCCTGATCAGAACATCTCTATTAACAGCATTGAAATCCATCCATCCATCCATGTTTTACCGCTTGTCCCGTGTTACAGTAAATGTTAAATTTGGGATATTTCCTATGCTATAAAAAAGTTTAGAAACTGTAAAATCCGCCGTATTGGATATATTTGACTTTGGAGGTTCCACTGTATTTGACATTGCACTGTAGCCAAATATATCAGTCCATTCATAATACTACATATTCAGTCACCTGCGAGGTAGGACTAAACATGCTTATACTTTTGTTACCACTGACATTTAATCATTGTAGTTGTAGTAGTGCCAGTAACAAGATATTTTCTATTCCGTTTTAGGTTGGATTTGAGATTTGTGAAAAATGCTAACAGAAAATATTGCCATTTGACAAATAGTTCAGTCACAGCTAGATTACAATTCAATGTTCCACTGAACAACACACAGACGAGTGACAAGTTAGAGGGAAAAAAATGTGCCACTGGAGTTCAAGGCAGGATTGCTGGAACATATATCAATGAGTTAACGTATCAGACTTATATATTGCATTTGTACAATGAGCCAAAATGTATAGGAAATTCATTAATTGGGGCCTAATACACTGGGTTTAAAGATCATTGATTATGATAGAAATATGAACCTATTGTACTGTATATGATGCTGTGAGTAGGGCCAAAGAACAATTCATGACATTGTTGTCTTCACTGAACAGGGGCTCAGTTTACACTGGACACCAAATCAGATTTTTTTGCCTTTAAGTGACACAGATCGGATATTTTTTTGCCAGTCTAAACACTCCAAAGTGCTTCAAATCTGATATTTTCGCACCAGATTGGACCACATCAGGAGATAGTCCGAATCCGTTTGGAATCTGATCTTTATTAACATGCCTGCAGCCTAAACGGCAATGCGACCTCTTTGCGACTTTCACGTCATCTTTTGTCGAGCTACGCCGTACAGTACATGTGCGCAGCACGATCACTTTTCTTTTTGCAGTTATCTTCTTCCTCCTCCTGCAGTTGTTTTCAACCATCCGACTACCTTCTCTACACAACAGCTATGGCACAAACCCACTAACACGCTGATCTGAGGCATGCATGTTTTCTTATGTAGTAGCGACTTCCTTGTTTGTTTACAGAATCCGGTCAACTTCCTTTGTTTTCACTTACCGGTAATCAAACTCTGCATGCAAGTGACGTCGAGGCCACATTGGAGCCTGTGCGCGTTTATACTAGAGTCTGATAACAGTCTGTAAAATTAACAGTCAGATGGAATAAATCAGATTTCGAAAAAATCAGATTTGGTCCACTTTGGCCTGCAGTGTAAACGTGGTCAAGGAGGTCATAGGCCTTATGCATTGATTCAAGGATGGTTTGAGAATAAAATGAATTGTGAATCATGTTGCTGCTGTACATTATTCACTCCTTTCAACTCAACTCAACTCAACAGAATGTGTGCGTCACTAACAGCTTACTAATAAAAATGGCACGAGAATCTGTGCCAATCTGCATTGAACACCAACTTAGCGATGTATGTGGGATTTTCCTTTAATTTGTCACTCGCCTGTCCAAGCGCTCACTAACTGTGCAGATGTGAGGACAACACAAAATGATGTTTGAGGGCCCAGACTTAAGTGTCAAAGTTGCTACTAAATAGCCAATTATTAATGAAAAGTCTTAGAACAAGCTCATCAGTCTTACCACTGATGTGCATCACATACACACAGTAACACTTCATTTCCTCCCACACAGTAAATGGACAAGAGGTTTTATCTCCCAAATGTGAAAAGAAACACATGGAGGGATGTGTTATTATTGTTTTGGAAATGCAGGCATGCAAGGCAAACACGCAGACTAACACATAAAGAAGAAATAAGCAAACACAAAACACAAAAGCGCAGACATGAATTCTTCCTCCGAGGGAAAACATCTGGCACAATGTGAGAAAATGCCAATCAAACGTTTTATCAGACACTACGTTTGGACTAAAAGCTAACACTAGAGGAAGACAGTCATGACATGAAAAAAAAGGTAAAAAAGCAAACTGGAGAGACGGGCAGAAAGGCATAGAAAAGGATGGGATGAAAACTGGATTTGACTATGAGTGAGTTTGTTTTCATGCCCTTGAGTGAGATGTAAAGCCTCTTTCTGCGATGGTCCTGGCTACTTACCTGACTGTGCATGAATTTCAGGTTGATTCCTTCCAGCGTGACTTGCAGCAATCCTCCCTCGCCAGTTTTCATGTCCTGGACCGGAAACTCTCCCCCCAACTCTGGGCCTAAAGAAATACGTTTTAAACTATTACGGACTGAAAAAAGGGGTTTAGATTCATGTCTGGTTGCTTATTTTGGTTTCTTACATGGACACATCAAAAACTAATGCGGTCGAATGAATAAAAAAATTGAGGGATTAATTATGATCTGTAATGAATATATCTAATTAATCTCTTTGATCTCACCTGAAAAATGCTGAGAAAAGCCCTTGAGGTATTTTCCTTCAAATATTATATTACTACCAAAAGTTTTAACTATAAAAAAATATTTTTTATACATGCAAATCATGTATTTACTTGCAGAAAATTGTTTTTATACTTGCGACACTTTTTTATTTATTTTACTTGGGCATGACTAAAAACATTTTTGTGGGTTGGTGACGTTTGGGCAGTAATTTCATTACATAATATGAACCTTGTCTCACCGCACAAATGTTTAATCCGCCCATTGTGTACCTACTGCACAGCCATTTTTTGCCGGGCAGCACAGCCATTGTGGGCGGGCTGTCAGCAGTGCTGTCGATAGCTACTGTGCTACTTTACTAGCTCAAAATGAGTCCAAAGAAACTAATGGTTAAGCAATGTGTGGTTTGAAGCATTCAGGAAGTACCCATAGCGTTGTCGACACTGCCTGATCCCTCCCTTCCGCTGCACGTCAACAAGATTAACTGACAAGGTAAAGTCGATTTTATGTTTTATTCCTAAACATTGTGGCGACCAGGCTGTTAAAATTAAGGAGTTTTGTGATTTTAACATGTGAGTGCACCACAAAGCTCGAGACTGTGTGGGTGCGTGTGGCACAATATCTGGCACAACATCGGTGAGGTAGCAAATAAAAAACAACACACTAGACATGACTTTAATGAATTTGTCGTGATAATTTGACAACCCTATCAAAAACATGATCAGAATCTTTCCTTATTTATTTTGTATACAACCAGTTATTTTCATTGGTGATGTCTATTACAATAACACCTTGGACATATTCTGCAACTGATATCAGGTGGTGTGTTTTTTTTTTTAAGTCAAAAAAGAAATTGGAGTGCATTGCGGGAACTACCCTGGATTCATATATTCTTTTAAAGGGGAACTGCACTTTTTTTAAAATTTTGCCTATCGTTCACAATCATTATGAGAGACAAGAGCGTCAATAATATAAGGTTGTAAATCCTCATTTGTCCAAAAATAGTCATCTTCCTTGTCTGTTACCAATTATATTGATAAGAAGCCCAATTTAAACATTTATGTTTTTTTCTTCTTTGTCACATCCTAAGTGGTTATGTTATTTTGTGCCATGATAACAATCCCCTGTGCTAAGTTACATTTTTAAATTTCGTAGAATCTCATGTGTCTAGTTATGACAACAAAGATTCTTGAATCCTTGATCTACAAAAAAAAAAGTCCATACCTGGTTTTGAGCTCTGCTGTCTGGCTGCAGCTCTTTCCATACTATCTTTAACACAGTAGTAGAGTTCGCGACACTAAAAACAGACAGGAAATGTTATGATACATATAAAAATTAGGGCTACTCTCCTAAAAAAAAGGGAAAACAAGGGGAAATAAGACTCCTGACCTTTTTGGTATAGAACTTATTGAGTTGTGTCTCTTGGCCGTTGCGTCTCCAGAGACATAAAACTTTGGTCTTGGGGCAGTAAGTCATGTTGATGAGCTTTTCGTACCACCAGCGCTCATACACTGTGCCAATGTTGCTACGCAGGACTATGCAGTCGTCACAGACCTGTCACATCAATGAATGACGTGTTAAACAAATCTCTTGAACAATGGATATGATCAATTTAGAATGGCATAGTGATGAGAACGCTGACCTCCATGAAAAAAAGGTCGCCGGTTGTATCAGTACCAGCATGTACAACAAACGTTTGCTTCTTGATATGACGGCTTCCACAGGCCCTGATAGACAGCTCACGGCCGTTCTAAACAGTAATGGACAAATAGTTACCAGTGATACACAAGAGTTCAAACAATTACATGAAAGACACAAATACTGACCATTTGGGTCAATTTGTCCAGCAGCTCATTGATCTCTTGGCTGTAGGTGAGGCCAATGTGGGACTTTCCCATCAAACGTCTCACTTTCTTCTTGATGTCATTTTTGCTCACCTACACAAACAAGAGGTTGAATGGGGAGGGATGTGTCTATGATATGCCATAGTGCAAACAAACATTACATACTTTCATCATGAGCATGTATGCAACCATGTTGTGCAGCAAGGTAGTCAGCAGTTTGTCCTCATCGTCCTCCAGACGCTTGCGGTCATGTTCTCCCAATGACAGGTACCTATTGAATAATATTAACAGGAACACAAGTTTTTTTTCAGCATTGGGTCGGGCTATTTCATTAAGGATGATGTGTGAAGGTACAAATGGACAAACACTGTGAGTTCCATAGTGACTCAAATTAAGAAGTGAACATAAATTCCTCAAACCGAACCTTTAATAACCAGATAAACTCTGAGATTTTAAGGGTTTTTGTTGAAAATAGCTTTGTAGTTGTCATATTATCCTAAGGAATAAATGATTTGTGTGTCTGAATAGCACCTATAAGAATGTGTGGCTAAACTTTATTACTGTACATGAGGTAGTCCCCATGCTGTAGGTGTAGGCTACACAGATTAATAACCAAAACATATAGTGATCAAATCATAACCTTTTGCGATTTGATCATGGTAAAGGAAATAAAATGTAGGAAGTCACCGTCCCTAACCAGTGACAAGCAATATAAAAAAATGGTTGGATTTGAGTTTGTTTGTGGGTTTCAATGAGAGATAATCAAACTTTTCAAACCTTTCAATCATCTCTTGGGGTCCCTGGTCCAATCCCATCCCTTCACGCTCTAACATGACACCATCTAAGAAGACATCCTCCCAGAACTGCACCTGGTCCCAAAGCGTTGAGCGCTCTTTACCTGAAAACACATAATATAGTTCAACACAAAAACTACATTTTACAAGGCTGTCTATAGGAGGGGTGCCCAAACTTTTTCCACTGAGGGCTGCAAACTGAAAAAGAACACATTCAGAGCCATTTTGATATATTTCATGTTCAAAACCAATACTATATATATTTTATTCCTTCAATTTAGGCAAGTGTAAAAGGTCCCAGGGACATAAAAGGGTGTCAGTCATTAAAGTGTTAAAAATAAGTTAGTTTTTTTTCTTTAATACTTAAATCTTTATAGATCAACTTCAGATCTATTCGTTGACATAAAGTTTACATTTTCTAATGTTTTATGCTGTTTTTGTCAAATAAACACATTTTTTATGGCAAAAACACCAAATACACAATATTTTCCCAAATAAAATGTTCCACGTGGAATATTTGATGTGAAATAATTGGAGTTTTAAATAGGTAAATAATTCAAAACAACATTTTGTGTCATTGTTTTTTGAGTTGATTGTACATTTGTATTATTTTTTAATGTTTTATGCCCTTTTTTGTCAAATATATATATATATATATATATAATTAGGATTAAATAGGATAGGATCAACTTTTACATATCCCACAATGGGGAAATTACATTGTTGAAGTGCAGGTTTTTACATACAGTAACAGAAGTACAGCGTAATGAAAAAAAACCCCAATAGTAATAAATACTACATGATCAGTAGGTCGTGAGTTCAAACCCCGGCCGAGTCATACCAAAGACTATAAAAATGGGACCCATTACCTCCCTGCTTGGCACTCAGCATCAAGGGTTGTAATTGGGGGTTAAATCACCAAAAATGATTCCCGGGCGCGGCACAGCTGCTGCCCACTGCTCCCCTCACCTCCCAGGGGGTGAACAAGGGGATGGGTCAAATGCAGAGGACAAATTTCACCACACCTAGTGTGTGTGTGACAATCATTGGTACTTTAACTTTAACTAATATGCATAGATAGAAGATAAAATAGAACAAAAATACCCCACTTACATCAATATGGCACACCACGGAAAAAAACATCACAGTAATCACATAAACGCGTTGTAAAGTCGTATGGCTATGGGTAGCAAGAACCTGCAATAGCGCTCCTTCTTGCACTGTGGATGTACCAGTCTAATACTGAAGGAGCTACTCGGGAGCTACTCGGGGCCTCCACAGTGCCGTGCATGGGGTGAGATGGATTGGACATTATGGATGTCAACTTGGTCAGCATTCTTCTGTCAGCCACCTCCACAATGCTGTCTAGCGGGCAGCCGAGGATAGAGTCAGCTCTCTTAATCAGTTTATTAAGTCTGTTTCTGTCTCTGACCGTGCTGCCCCCACCCCAGCAAACGACAACATAGAACACCCCAGAAGCCACCAGTGTCGTAAAAGGTGCGCAACAGTGACCCGCACACCCCGAAAAACCTCAGTCTGTACAACAGGTGTAGGCGACTTTGACCCTTCTTGTACACAGTGTTTAAACTGTGAGTCCAGTCCAGTTTATTGTTGTTTAAATGAGTCTACTATTTGTATATTTGATCCCTGGATGTTCACTGTTGTGGGTGGTGGAGCTGACCGGCGGAAGTCAATCACAAGCTCTTTTGTTTTACTGGTGTTCAAGTGCAGGTGATTACGTGCACACCAGTCAACGAAACCTGAGATGACTTCTCTGTATTCCTGCTCGCTCCCCTCAGACACAAGTCCCACCACTGCAGAGTCGTCTGAGAACTTCTGCAGATGGCAGCAGTTGGAGTCATGCCTGGAGTCTAAAGTATAGAGCGTGAACAGGTAAGGTGAGAGTACCATCCCTTGGGGAGCCCCTGTGCTGAAAACTACCACATCTGAAGAACAGTTACGCAGCCTAACGTACTGCGACCTGTCGAAGAGGTAGTTAATGATCCATGCAGCCAGTTGATGGTCCACTCCCGCCTCTTCCAGTTTCACCCGCAGCAGTGCTGGCTGGATGGTGTTGAAAGCATTGGAGAAGTCACAGAACATGACTCTCACCGCACTTCCCTGCAGTCTCCAGGTGGGTGAAGGCCTAATACAGAAAGTAGATGAGGGCATCATCCACCCCGATGCCTTGACAGTAAGCAAACTGCAAGGGGTTTATTGACCGTCTGTGCGCGCAGGTGGCTGGGGATTATCCACTCCATGGTCTTCATGAGGTGGGAGGTCAGGGCAACAGGTCTGAAGTGGTTCGGCTCCTTGGGATGAGGTGTTTTAGGGATTGGAACTACACAGGAGGTTTTCCAGAGTGTAAGGACTTTTTACAGGCTGAGGCTTGGGTTAAAAATGTAATGGACCACACATTCCCTGAGTAGCCTGGAACTGATGCCATCTGGGCCTGTAGCCTTCCTGACCTTGTTCCTTCCCAACTCCCTCCTCACTTGATCCAGACTGATGGAGTGTTGGGTGGGTGATGGCTGGGTGCGGTGAACTGGACTGGTGGGTTTTGGGGGGCTGACAGAGGGGTTTGTTAGGAAGGTGTGGAACATGCTGAGGTGTAAACGGCTGGGGCAGGTGTGGAGTGGTGTGGATGTGAAGGGGTTGCAGTGGGGCCAGAGTCAAACCTGCTGAGAAAAACATTGAGTTTGTTGGCCCACTCTTGGTTGCCAGAAGCCTGGTGACCACTTCCACCTCTTCCATGACCTGAAATCTGTTTCAGGTTGGACCACACTTCACGGATGTTATTTTTCTCCAGCTGTTGTTCCATTTTTTGTTTGTAGTCCTTCGTACGTCTCCTGGTCTTATATTTAAGATTCCACTGGACTCTTCTAAGCTCCTCCTTGTTTCCTGTGGTGAAAACCCCTCTTCTTCTCGTTTAGTAGGGCCTTCAGCTTTGTGGTGACCCAGGGTTTATTGTTGGTAAAAAACCAGACCATCTTGGAGGGCAGTGTTTTCCACACAGAAGTTTATATACTGTATCCTGTGATGCACTCAGTCAAACTGTCAATGTTCTCTCCATTTACATGGCTAACACACAAAACATGCATCTAAAACATGGGTGTCAAACTCTGGCCCGCGGGCCAAATTTGGCCCGCCGTGTAATTTCACTTGGCCCGTGAGGCAATATCAAATTAACACTAGAGCTGGCCCGCCGACCATAGGCAGTGGCGGTGCCGCGGTACACCGCTAATTCTCATACTCATACTTGCCAAACCTCCCGGGAGACTCCCAGATTTCAATGCCGCTCCCGGGAATTGTAACATCCCCTTTTCGTCCAGTCCAACGAGTGCTGGCCCAGTTACATATAGTGTGCGGCTTTGGCACGCACTCAGAAGTGAATGCAACGATCTTCAGCGATACAGGTTACACTGAGGGTGCCAGTATAAAAAAACTTTAACATTGTTAGAAATATACGCCACACTGTGAATCCACACCAAACAAGAATGACAAACACATTTTGGGAGAACATCCGCACAGTAACACAACATAAACACAACAGAACAAAAACCCAGAACCCTTTGCAGCACCAACTCTTCCGGGACGCTACAAGGTGTGTGTGTGGGGGGGCGGGGGTTGGGGGGGGCTTTGGAGGTAGCGGGGGTGTATATTGTAGCGTCCCGGAGGAGTTAGTCCTGCAAAGGGTTCTGGGTATTTGTTCTGTGTTTATGTTGTGTTACTGTGCGGATGTTCTCCCAAAATGTGTTTGACATTCTTGTTTGGTTGGAATTCACAATGTGGCGTATATTTCTAACAATGTTAAAGTTGCTTATACGGCTACTCTCAGTGTAAGTTGTATCGCTGTTGATGAAGTATGCTCTGCATTTACGTGTGTGTGCGTACAGGAGACGCTCATATCTTGTGACTGGGCGGCACGTTGTTAGAAAGGATGAAAAGCGGATGTGACGTCAGCTCGTAGAAGACGTTAAAAGCAGTGCCTGTAAGGCACGCCCCCAAGACTGTGGAATACGAGAAATAATGACCTTCGTTCGATAATGACGGTTGCTTCAGCTCAAAGCCTGAGCCCCAACATTAATGAACTATAGCATCCAAGAAAAGATGGCAGGTATCTGGCTTGGGCACATCAGATTAGATCAGTGTGTTGCAAATGGAGCCGTTTAAAGTCCTGAATGGTTGGTTTATTCATTATTTTATTTTCAAATTTATTAGCCTGTGGAAAAAATTAATGTTGATATTTACCTCAGAAGGCTGCAAATAGAAAAGAAGCATTCAATTTTTATTTAAATTGTATTTGATATGCCATTGATATTTTTTAATTATTATTATTATTTGAAACTCGATTTTGCATGTCACTATAAAGTTATATAAGCCTTGCTTGTTCAATATTCAATGCAAAACTTGTTTGGGTCCCTACTAAAAGGTTAATTTGTTCGACCTTGGCCCGCGGCTTTGTTCAGTTTTAAATTTTGGCCCACTCTGTATTTGAGTTTGACACCCCTGATCTAAAAGGTCAATAATTCATACCAATATTGATTTTTATTCATTATTATTTTTTCAGCAATGACAGTTTTAAAATAAACTGCCTGCATGGCAGCTTTGTAATATTAGTTTCAATATTGCAACATTTACACATTAAACTAGTTTATCTTATTCCACTTTTTATGTTGTTTTTTTTGTTGTTTTTTTGTTGTTTTTTAAATAGTATTTATAAAATGTGCTGTGGGCCATAAAAAAAGTGCCCGCAAAAGCCCCCTGTTTTTAAACATTAACACTTGATTGCACATTTTCACTCTTTCAATCATGTGCTCTTGATAAATGATACGTCGAAATAATAAAAAGATAAGAAATGAGATAAGACAATTAACATATTTTGATAATGGAAGTATTAGTAAGGAGGCGTTCAAGGCTGACTATTACACCATAACAATTATGTAGACATAAAGGGAGAATTTCTCACAATTTCCACATAAAAAAAGACCGACACAACTTTGAGTTTGCGCTCACAGACAAACTGGAGAAACCCACGTCACGACACAGATTATATTCAGAGCTACACTTGGTGAACGGCAGGCATGAATGGCATTTGCACCCCACACACAGGGAAAAGGGCAACAGCAAGAGATTAGCCCTACTTAGCGAAAAGGTTTCCATGGCAGCATCCTCTAGTTGATCCCAAACGGAGCTCTTATCACGGCCTGGAAGATTTTCCCCAGGACACGTATGAAGCAGGAGAGAAGAGAAGCATAGGGGGTTAGGCTAAGAGGTGAGAAGTGTTAATGGCATAAAAAAGGAGCAGACCAAGCCCAGAAAATACAAAAATGGAGACAAAGACAAATCTGATTGACAGCAGTGATTTTGACAGGTGGGCTTTAAACCAGTCGAAACATACCAAGCAGGCCTTCGCAAAGATAGATCCTCATACTGATATCCTCCATAGGCTGAGTGGGCATCCCCTTTGCCATTGCAGTTGCGTGCTCTTTTGCCCCTGGTTTCAGTGTATGAGTCTTTCCCTGTTGAAGACAGAGGACTCTCACATTTTTGTTACAGTAAAAAAAATAAAAAATACAAGATCGTATAATAAAAGACTTATAAGACAAAAAGTTTGGGTTGGATTTCTCAACTTTAGCTGATACAAACCAGAACATGAAAATAGGGTATTAATACCCATCAGATAATACTGTAATATACTATTTCCCTTGTATGTACAGTGAGTAACCCAATTTATGAGTGTTTTGAGATTAGGGATCGAGAAAGTTTACGTTCACGCCGTGATCCCTGCAAGTAACCGCGCTGCTCTACTCCATGGCAACGCGGCGAAACAAAAAACTTTCAACTCGGGTACCCTCCCGTTCTGGCGTCCAGGGGCAGTCTGGGCGGAGATCTGGTAGCAACACTGCTGCCGGTCTCCAACCAAGAATACTGCAACTGAACGTTGAAGGGCTCACAGATGCCAAAACATCCGTCATCGAGCACATGGCCCACACCACCCAAGCCATGGTCATCCTCCTTCAGGAAACCCACCGCCCAACAGCGGACAAGCTAGCGATCACCAACTTCACGCTAGCTGGGTCAATCCTGAGCAAGAAGCATGGCCTTGCCACGTTTGTCCACAACGATCTGAGCTGGACCCTCGCCGATCGATCACCGGACAACTCCGAGATCGAGTGGCTGCGAGTGGACGTTGGCGACATCAAAATTGTCAACGTCTACAAACCACCACCCTCACAACTCACGCCAGTGTCACTGCCAGTGCTTGAACCACCGTGTGTATATGCTGGTGATTTCAACTGCCGGCATACACGGTGGGGATACAGTACCACCTCACCGAGCGGGGAAACTCTTTCTGACTGGGCAGAGCGCAACTCGCTCAACCTTCTCTACAACCCGAAGGGCCCAGCCAGCTTTCACTCCGCTCGGCATAACACTGACACGAACCCTGACCTGGCTTTCGTGAGTGTCGGTGTGGACACCCAGCTCCCCGACAGACGTGTTCTAGGAATGTTCCCCAGGTCGCAACACCGACCGTCGCTGATATCGGTGCCCGACCTCGTGACAACAGTTCCGAGCGGACCGATGAAGCGATGGAACTTCCGGAAGGCCAATTGGAAACTCTATCGCCTCCATACCAACAAGTCCACACGGTGTCTCCCACCACCAGACACACCCAACGTGGACGAGGCATACCAGGACTTCTGTAGGGCACTAACATCTGCGGCCAAAAAAGCCATCCCACGCGGCCGGCGTAAGAACTACAAACCATGCTGGGATGGCGAGTGCGAGACCCTCTACAGCGCCTTCCTCCGGGCTCCCTATGGCCCGGAGGCTAACAATTCAGCCACTGCCCTTCTTTCCACTCTTGGAAGGAAGAGGCACCAGCGCTGGAAAGAGGCAGTCCACTCCATCGACTTCTCGCACACTAGCCGTATCGCGTGGAGCACTTTGAACAACTTGACTGGTAGGTCTGAGCGCGCACCCCGAACATGCCCCGTTACCGCAAATGCTATTGCAGCACAGGTTGTGAAAAACGGGGCATATACCGGGATAAATCGAGATTTTTCCCGGGCGGTGCGCCAGGAAACTGCAGACCTCTGGAGGACAACAACATCTAGCGAGTGTAACATCTCCGGTGAGTTTTCACCGGAGGAGTTCACAGCTGCCCTCCAGTATACCAAACCAGGCAAGTCTGCTGGGCCTGACAACATCTGCCCAGAACTCGTGCTCCACGCTGCCCCTGCAATGAAGTCCTGGCTGAGAGTTTTCCTGTCTTCTTGCCTGCGCCAACTCCGGATCCCCAGGATTTGGAGAAGGGCCACTGTTGTCGCTATCCCCAAGCCGAACAAGCCAAAGGATGACGTAACGAGCTACAGACCACTCTCGTTGCTCTGCGCCCCCTTTAAAGTCCTCGAGCGCCTGATTCACGCCCGTGTCGAGCCCATCATAGACCCCCACCTCCCCCGGGAGCAGGCGGGTTTTCGACGTGGGAAGTCCACGGTGGATCAGGTCGCCCTCCTTACCCAGGACATCGAGGACTGCTTTGAGGCGAAAAAGAAGGCCGGTGCCGTCTTCATAGACCTGACTGCTGCCTATGACACAGTCTGGCACCGCGGCCTCACCTGCAAACTTCTCCGCCTGCTTCCAGACAGGCACATGGTCAAAATGATCATGGAGCTTGTCTGGAACCGCAGCTTTACTCTCACCACCAGTAACGGAGATAAAAGCAGGTTGCGGCGCCTGAAAAATGGCGTCCCCCAGGGATCTGTCCTGGCTCCCCTCCTGTATAACATCTATACATACGACCTGCCTGCCACAGTCTCACGGAGGTTCGCATACGCAGACGATCTCGCGCTGCTGCACTCCGACAGGGACTGGCAGGCCTTGGAGGGAACTCTAAGCCAGGACATGGAGACTTTAGTGGCTTACCTCCATAACTGGAGATTGAAGCTCAGCGGATCCAAGACGGTGACACAAGCTTTCCACCTATACAATTGGGAAGCGGATCGTGAGATCAGGTTCGAGGTGCGGAAGCCGGATGGGGCTTCCCTTACCCTATGCCGGCCTCGTCCTACACCTGAAGACCCTCGTCCTGACCCTAAATACCTTGGGGTCACCCTGGACAGGTCGCTCACTTTCCGTAAACACCTCTTGGCAACACGCAAGAAACTCAACACCCGCGTCTCACTGCTGAGACGGTTGGTCGGGTCCGGTTGGGGTGCCGGGGCAAGAACTCTGCGAACAGCAGCACTTGCCCTGGTCTACTCAACTGCTGAGTACTGCGCACCTGTCTGGGCGCGCAGTGCTCACTCTAAACAACTTGATGTCCCGATCAACGAAGCCTTGCGTGTTATCACTGGATGCCTGCGCCCCACCCCTGTGGAGCTACTGCCCATCTTAGCAGGCATCCAACCCGCTGAGCTTCGTCGCCAAGGTGCTGTAGCAACTCTGGCGGGCCGGGCAAACATGGATGAGAACCACCTGCTCCATGAAAGGCTCACACTCTCCTCAGAGCCAACGCCCCGCCTCCCCTCCAGAGACCCACTGGTACCAGCCGCCCTGAAGCTCCTGCAGCAATGCAGTGACAACAACATCAGGGCGGCTCACTGGGCGAATCACAAATGGAGCAC
This sequence comes from Entelurus aequoreus, assembly GCF_033978785.1. Classification (NCBI taxonomy): domain Eukaryota; kingdom Metazoa; phylum Chordata; class Actinopteri; order Syngnathiformes; family Syngnathidae; genus Entelurus; species Entelurus aequoreus. The sequence continues at coordinate 77,639,927 of NC_084732.1, read as the reverse complement.
GGACCTGGAGCATACCATCTCCTCCAGACTCCGTGACTTCATACCTGACACCGGCTCAATACCAGGCCTCTCACTACCACGAGTGGCCTGGGTGAGGCTTAACCGCCTCCGAACTGGTGTCGGTCGCTTTCGCTCAAACATGTTCCAGTGGGGCTTAGCACCTAACGCGACGTGTGAGTGTGGCGCGGAGGAGCAGACTGCCGACCACGTGATCCTGCGTTGCCCGATTTATCGTGCTCCTAATGGTTTGCGTGGCCTGGCGGACCTGGATGACTGCTCGGTGACCTGGCTCACTTCTGTGTGTCCTGACATATGAACGGGAGGGCCCCCCGGGCCTGGGGTGGTAAAAGGCATAGACCCTCGGCCTCAGGTCCGGGTGCCGGAAAACAGCTGCCCATACGATGAAGAAGTGTTTTGAGATACGAGCTGTCTCCCGGCTAACTGTAACGCTTTAAATTAAGAGCAAAAAATTTAGTTACAAGCCTCCCCATCGACAACTAATTGTCAGAATGAATCCTGTAAGATCTGTCCAAAACATCCGGTGTAACTCGCTAACAATAGCTTATAGCTAGAGATCGACATAACTTTGTTTTGCAACCATTGGAACGGACTAAGTGAGCATCAAGGAAAGGGCTGAGAAGAAGACGCGGATTATTTTAATTGAAAGAAAAGGATCATATTAAGCAAAACCACCTTTTCTTAAATGATGGCACCTGTTTTTCTGTGTTTGGGATCCCCATAAATCCCATAAAGTCCAAAATCAAACCATGGAGGCATGGTGGACATGTTTATAAAACAATCTTGCCTTTTTCCAATCTCCAAAAGAGCCGTTCGGAATTTGAAACTTTGGTGACATATTTTTCCTTAGTTACATCAGTTCATATAAGATAGAGGTTTACCCGAATAACTTTGCACTAGTCCATCATTCTAATCCAGTTGTAGTCCAAAGTTGTTGTCAGTAAATTCCTTAATTTTCTATATTCCCTTGTTGTAAGGCAGACTGGCTCATGTATGCAAAAATCCTGCTTTCTAATAAAAAGTAGTTTATAGTTTTAATATAGATCTGCCTGTAGACCCGGTATAGAAGCACTAAAAACTAAAACATGGCTGACGGTGTGGAGGCACATTCGAAGTGAGCTTAGCCTGGAGGCAGAAATTAGGCCGGCCACAAAACAGAGCATTCCGAAGAGACAGTCAGAGAGCGGTTTAAAGAGGGTCTGTAAAACATAATCTATACAAAATTTGGACAAAAGCACCACCATTACATTTTATGTAGACCAAAAGGAAGTGTTTTAAGTGTAGAAAAAAATCATAAAATAACCCTTATAAAGAAATACATCATCAAAAATACGACTGATCACGTACCTGACTTGAAGAAACAGTTGGAGCGTAGCCCTGCTAGTCTGAATCAAACTAAAGCAGGAGTCAAACGCCAACCGAAAACGTTAAAATAATATATAACCGACGGACATTTATCCATGAAAATGTGGAGAGGCTGCTGATGTTGTGTTTGACAGAGAAGTAGCTCAAAGAAGATACTGTAGAAGTCCAATCTACTATAGTAATTTATAGTACATTTTATTGTATTGTTTTTCATACCAAATTTCTTATCTAAAGGTCTGTTTTTCTTCTTAAAAAGCTTTGTTACATGTTTTAAAGAGGCAAAAGCATGGATTAAATTGATTTCAGTTCATTTCGATAGGCGACTTTGATTTAGGATACAAGTGTTTTGAGTTATGAACTAATTAAGCTTATAGGTTGAGGTACTACTTTATCTAAACCCCCATAACTTCAACCGCTTTTTTAGGGTAGTGTTCTGGGATCAAGACCATTTGCTGGGACAACACACAACTGAAATCTTTGTTTTACCTAAATACGGTATGGGCTTTAAACGGGTGATCAAATTACTAGTGTAAGTCTAAATCAACTCAGTTATTTTTCCCACAGAAAATGAAATGCATGGTGAGTCATATTTGGTGAACTTACAAAGACTGAGCTGGTGGCAGGGTTTGTTTCAATCTCACTGTCAGAGAGGGTCCCTCTGGACTGAGCTAAATGCAGAGCGCTTCTCCCACCCAGGCCATCTCCCGCCGTGCTGCTCAAGTCACTGTCAGCACCCAGTGTCTCTCCAGAGCTAAAGCTTATCTAAACATGCACAAGTAATCATTTCAATACAAATGCTTCAGTTTACGGATTCTGTAAATATCAAATATTTTGAAATGATGAAATCATGCCATACCACCGTGCTTGCCTCCGAGTCTTGGCTGGTACTTCTCGTCAAGATGGGAGGTTTTGAACTTGTTACGGACTCTGTGTCGCTCTTCTGAAAAGCCAAGGGGAAAACTAAAAGAGGCACTAGTGGTAATGTCCAATGGGCATATTTTAACATACTAAAATTACAGGTTGTGTACTGTACCTAGTGAGGCACAAAATGCAGCAATGCGGATTACATCACTGCTTCTTTGAACATTGTAGGTTCTCTTTGTTTGAATTCAGACAATATTGTGTAGACCCTGTACTAACCTGAGAAGCAGACGTGACACTGAGACCACTATCAGCACTGATCTGTGATTTCTTCTCCTCTGCATCAGTCACCTGAGGGCGCTGCTGCTTTGCCCCTTCAGCCCCTGAGGGAGGAGTACAATTGTCAGTCCCGTTATCAACGTTCCACCAACCTTACCTTGCTGCGAGTTGACCAATTCAAAGCCAGCACCGCACAGCAACAAAAGCAAAAATGATCTACTTCATTCATGTACGGTAATCATTTCAGCACTCAATAGACCAAACTACTTCTGGTGACAATTACATCTTCTATGAAAACATATTTTGCCATCATTAACCTGTTGCTACAAACATTACAGTACAGAATTGTAATTGCACCTACCACATGAAGGTCATGGCAATATTGGGATTTCAGTAACATCTTTTGAGAGCAAAATAATTATATGTACATGAGAAATTTAGTGCAAAAGTTTTTTAGAATTTTTTTTTACCTTAACCCTTGTGCACTCAAATGCCCAAACTGGGCCCTTACAGGTTTTCCCTATGTGATATAATTGTTCAGTTTCAAGGTTAGTGTTCTGAATTTTTGCCAGGGGTTTTTCACAAGTTTTTTTTATATTTGACTTGAGTGAACTAAATATAATCAACCATGTCCTGCTTGCTTTCTCTTATTCAAGCTCATTAGGCACTGTAAAAATAATATTTGTTTGTCTACTGTACCAAAATCAATGTTGTCATGAATTATTGAACTATTTAATGCTGTAATTAGACAACGTCAAATATTCCTCATTTTCAAAAAAATATTGCACATATAGCATTTTCCCATCATTAAAAAAAAACAGTAATATTTGCCAAAATGCCATAAAACATAGGAAAACATAAATAATAAAAATGTTATATAAATTAGATACTTCAAGCGTTGAAAGTTATATTGCTGACTTGACACTTCATGAACACATTTTATTTTTTATTTTCTTTTAGATAAAAGTTTGTATTGTCAATCTTTACGGTTGCACAAGGGTTAAACCTAAACAAGCCCCCAATCATGCTTCCAGCTATTTTCTTTAGCGTTAAATCAGTACAAGGACGTGTTAGCTTTAAAGACATTCAGGATCAACCCAAGAGTGCATCAACATCATAAATCTGACATCTAAATACTTGCGCCAACCTGATGTTTATTTTTTCAAATAAGCCTAGTGGTATACTGAATAAAAAAAACAGAGCTTGAAGAAATGGCTTTGAGGTGAAATATGCACTCTGTATAAAGAAACACCATGTAGACTTTCATGAAAACACATTAACAACAACATTCTGGCTGTTAGGGAAAAAACTAAATAGTTCCAAGCTATCCTTGAAACCCCAAAAATTGCAAAATGAATAGTTAATTTATGTTAAGCGATCATTCAAATGTCATATCAAGCAATTTTAGGAGGACCAGAGAGAGAAAAGACAAGGGAGCAAACCCAAAGTGCAGTAAAATAGTGACAAACAATCACAAATGAAAACAAAACTGCAAGAGCGTGTAGCAGTGTAACACTCCATTACTTAGCGCAACATTAAGTCTTTGCCAGTGCTGCCGATGTGGCTCAAGTTACAACAACACACAGACACAGGCAGTTAGGCATGCCGACAAACAAGAAGTGTTTGACAGTCTACAATACGTCGTTTGTAACATGACATATTTGCGAACGGCTTTGAAAATATTTTCTACCACAAAATATAACATTAAAAAAACAACTGTAAATGACAGTTGAATATCTTGATGCAAGGTCTAACATTAGAAAGAGCTTGCCTGTAAACTAAAGCAACCAATTTAGTGCCATAATTGAAAAGCTAGGCTGCAAACTTAACTGAACTGAAAGGTGTTTAACTTCAATTTATGTGTTCAGATTCTAGACAATAAATTATTTAGAAGTTGGTCAAAGATGGCAACAACAGTGTGTAATACACTGCATATAAACTTTGAAGGTATTCAATTTTAAGAGTCGATTGTCATACTAATGCCTATGCATATTAATGTCTTATATGTCATAGGCAGTCTTTTGCATCTGCTGATGTAAATACATCACTGGCTATAAAAAGGCAGAAAGGGGTGGAAGAAAAAGATCAACAGTTTAATACCCCAATCCTTTTTTTATGTGTGAAGTCTCTTACTCTGTGGTTTTTCCATAGATTTTTGCTTATCCTGGTGCTTGCTCCACAATTCTACCCAAGATGCATTGCAAGCAAGGAGAGAAAGACAGAGAGTCAGAGAGCAGGTTGAAAAGGTATGTATGGTGGATGAGCATTAAAATCAAAACAAAATAAAAGAGCATTTCAAAGAAAACTGCATTCGTAGAATGTTTTGTAATGTTTGCATGTAGCTGCGTCTGACCAACCCTGAAAAAGACATGTCCCTTCAGGCTAAGTTCATCATGCGAGACAGCTACTATGGTAACATCACAACGCACTCATAGCACCTGGAGAGCCACACAGACTTCTGAACGTGCTCAGACTACCGAACACTCTTCATAAATTCAAGTCGTTTGGCTCTCCAGAGAAACGAGAGGGACTGCCTAATTGAAAAAGAGCATGGAATGTGGTTGATAGGCTGACAAGCCACTAGGTGAAATGGGAGCAGTTGCAAAAGCTGGGATGCACATCTCACAGCATTCTGTAGAATTGAGGCTGCAGCTTTAAATAGGAAGAGAAGGGGTGTGCGGGGTGAAAGAGGTGTCACATTGCTTGACTGAAAGTCTCCCCGGTATACAGACCCAGAATAAGTCTAAAATATTTAAGAATAATTAGGAAAATTTAGTGATTATAGAAACAAAAATTTACATTTAGTTCTTAACTGGGACTGTTTACTGGGACTGATGTTTTCACCCTCCATGCTGAGAGCAAAAGGAGCTGGTCATTTTAAACAGCACAAATTGTAGGAACCTGCAGTAAAGGCCCAAGTGAGCAGAGTTTTTTCTAGGGATGCCCATTTGACTTGTTTACCTGGTCCGCTACTGCAGATTTAAGTTATTAGGAGAAGGGAAGTAATAAAAAGACATGCATTCTAGGTGCTTAGAGGCTGACGAGAGACCTCTACGGAGGAGGCAAACGGGGACAGAGATGTTTAAGGAAGGCAAGACAACACAATCCGAGCAGGATGACAGGGTTATATTCCAAACGCTTACACAGTTCATTTTTGAGGATTTTAACAAACAGGTTTTTTTTACTGCATTGTTTTGCCTTAGGCCATCATTACTAGTGCTATGCCAAAATCATCATAATTAAGGTGGGAAAATGTGTGGAATATTGTAACACCTGTATCGTCAGGGACAGAAGAAAGGGACTTTCTTGGGAATAGTTTGAAGGGGGTAGGAACTGGCTCCAGGGTTGATGAACTTTGTAAGGGATCTCACAGTGCACATGCAACCAGGTCGGAGTGGCGTACACACCAATGGAGGCAATAAAGTTTTCTTCATTCAGACTCCGGGTATCAAAATGGCGGGCCCCTCTGCCCGTAGTGTGATGAGGTAGCTGCAGATGGGGAACGTTGAGAAGACCTTGAGGTTTGGCAGCCTCCATGCGACCAGAAGGACTCTCTTTACTCCCTGGGCTACCAGCACTGTCTGTGGGGCTTCGCTTGCGCTTTTCCGGGTCTAACAAGTTACCAAATTAAAAGGGGCCACAGACAACATTCCACCAAAATTTTGAGGAAAAAAAGTTTGAAAATGAAAAACAGGAGAATGAATATTAGTAAAAGAGAAGAATCACATAAATGGATTGCTCATTAATTTGGGATCAGCATAATATTGACATAATGTAAGACAAAGACAAGTGTTTGCGGCACAGACCCAAAGCTTCTTGGCAAAACAAGCGTTAAAGATGAACAGGCTTAACCCAATAAATAGCTTTTATAAAAACAAAAAAACAAAAAGAACAAGATTTTGTCCACCCCCAGGTGGTGGATTTGAAACTTACCTTTGGTTTGATAATGTGTGCGTGCTATCTCCAATAGAATGAACACACTGGCCATTCCTCCAACGACCTCGTTTGTGTAGGAATGTTCCAAACTGGACACCGTACACTTCAAGATGTCCAGCATGCCCTTGTACACCTTCCTGCTGATCTCCTGAAAAGTTGTTTTAAAAACACATGTATGTCAATCCTATTGTTGAAACATAAATGGACATATGATTTTAAAAACCTATAGTTTGTGTGTTTAATATTGACTAAACGCCTTGGGAGCATATACAGTGAAACATTGATTTATGAACCTCTCATTCTACAAACCTTTCCTTTTAAAAACCACAGACCGAATAAAAATATTATTTGTTGTAAAACCTTGTTTCAATGTACTATAGTTTCATTCATCCTTTGTGTGCCCTGCAGAGCAGCCATTTTGTTCCCGGCAGCACATCCATCGCTCTCATGCTCATCGTCAGCTCAGCAATGCTGTCGTTAGTTGGTTTACTCAGTGCTACTTTGTGTTAATTTTTTTGTCTTTTTAAAGCATTTTCTAGTTTTTCGAGCTCAATGAGTCAAAAAAAAGCAAGTTGTGGTTTGAAAAATTCGGGAATAGAACTCCCTTTCGCTGCACGCCAAAAAGATTCACCTACAAGGTAAAGTGTATTATATTTTTTTATTTTTAATCATTGTAGAAACTTGGCTGTTAAAGTTAAGGAGTTTTGTGATTTCAAACGGTCTGAGTGCACCAGAGGGCTGACTGTGACAAAGTGTGTGTGCCTATGAGCAGAGCAGCTGCATATAAAGAGGACAGTTGTTGTGGTTTTGGCTGTTATTTAAGACATAGTTGATCCATCACCCCTTTTTTATGTGTGTTAGATATACAGTACTGTATAGCACCTTACATTGTGTTTAATGTGTGTAAACTCTTACTAAATTAGAGACTTTTGTCAAAGCTGATAGTAATTACCGGTAGTCATGTTTACATTGTTTCTTATGGGAACATTTACTTTAATAAAAACACATATATATATAAACCTTCTTCAAGAGCCAGTTGAGTTTGTAAATCAAGGTTCCACCGTATACATTTACATTCAAATGTCGGCACACTATTTCACCGAAAAAATAAGTAATAAGTAGACAAGTAATAACTCGCATTTCGCATTTGTTTTGTTTTTTAATTATTTGATGTGCAGTCTATGGCTATAATTTATCTATGAAAAATGATTATGACAAATGGATTATAAAATAATGCAAAAACACCCACAGGTTACAGAGTAGCGCTTATAGCATGTTTGAGCCAACTCCATAAGCGACACGCTTTCTTTAACTTAATTTTTTCCCCCACAATATTTTTTTCTTAGTTTACATATGTTTAATACGACTACAAAATCGACCAATTTTTCAGGTTTTCCTAGAATGTGTGGGGACAACCAATATGCTGTGGGTTGAAAAAAAGAATCTCACCACATCACGTATGATCTCCTGTCTGGAATCTTCCTCGGACTGGGTGGCTCTATTCAGTTTACTTAGCACAAAGACGCGGAGCTGCTCATTCTCCAACAGGCGGCGTACTTTTTTCATGTTGAGCCAGCCGACTCCTTGTCCATCTAGAACACTCTGTACAACCTCCTTTAAGAACTGCTGGTTTTCACTGTAAAGATAACACAAAGCTCAGATGTAAAATACTTTAAATTAGTTCTTCAGTGCGCGTAACACTGAATATTGGACATTGTATTCTGATATTACTTGAGGAATACCTTGTGTTGTTGCCACCCTGAGGAGATGGCGATTCCCTCTTCACTGTTGGGCTGTGCTTGATGACAGAAGACTTCTGATCCACAAGTGCCCGAGGTGCACGAGCACCTCCTGAAGGAAGCAACACAATGAGATCTCAAAAACACAACAGAGAAATATAGTCTTACACAAGAACTACAAACTAGCACACTGTATATAACAGCGCTCATAAGAAGTGTGAGTGGGCACACACTAAACAAAGAACACTGTTCACAAGGCATATTGTAGAAGGTCAAGTTTCTCAACAGTTTATGAGTAATGTATGTATATTAGAGTAATATACACCAAGAATCAATTGCTTTTGTTAACATTTGACCATACAATCATTGGACAAGATCAGTTCTATAGTAGGAGAGTTGAAGGGCACAACACACAAGGATATACACACGTAAGATTGTGCTCTGGGTGGTGGCATTATGTTCAACAATATAGATGCAAGAGACCAAGGTTATTCTGTGTAGAAACTACATTAGATACTCCATGCACAGGATAAAAAATAGAGTGATACATCAAATAAGTTAGAAAACAAAAAATGCTCAAGCTGACTCATCTGAACAACTACCTCAGTGTCAACGTTCCTCATGTGGGGGTTGTGTCATTATTGATTTTAATGCAAACCGCTGCAGAGTGAATGAGGCGGCCTACCAACACGTATGAGTCATAGCTCAAGCAATACTTGTATAAATGACAGCCAGCCAGCTACCTCGCTGCCAGGTAAATCACAAGATGTATTATCTTATTTGTTTGCACAAGTATAATTTACCCAATGTTTCTTAATCATTATTTCTAAATATGAATCAAGGACAAATAAGTACAACAGCATCAATTGAACAATACTCAACAGTAGTGTCTTTGCTAATATATCTGCGATAATATTTCAAAAGTGAAAATAGTGCACTGTAGCTCACATCATATCATGTACTGTACTGTACATGCTGCCACTTCAACCAGTGCACAACAAAGCAGTATTTCCACAGAATGCCTGTTAGAGCTGCACAAAAAAATACATAAACTGCTCAAATAATAAAGGGAACACTAAAATAACATCCTAGATTTGAATAAATGACATTCTTAATAAATATTTTGTTCTTTGGATAGTTGAACGTGCTGACAACAAAATCACACAAACGTTATCAATAAAAATCTGATTTATTAACCCATGGAGGTCTGGATTTGGAGTCATACTCAAAATTAAAGTGGAAAAACACACTACAGGCTGTCTATTCCATCTGCACAACAGCATATGAAATTGACTGAGTCAGTGTTGCTTCCTAAGTGGACAGCTTGATTTCACAAAAGTGTGATTGATTTGGAGTTACATTGTGTTGTTTCAGTGTTTCCTTTATTAAATCAAAATATTGATTCATACTAACATGCGATCTAATTTTTATGTAATTTTACTTATCCAAGTAAAATAAAGCTGCATCTCAAAACGAACGCTGGCATTTCACTTAACCTGCATTGCTGTTAGCATGACGGCCAACACTCCATCACTCTGCCTGTCCCCCAGTGAGCCGGACAGGGCAAGCTGGCGTCCCCGCTCTGGTTCTACCCGATGCGACCGGCAAGGCTCACTGGCTTTATTATTCATCACCTCAATCGTATTAATTCATTGACTTCTCTTTTGACTTTTTAATATTACTGTAAGTGCGTTCAAATACTGTGGACTGATCGAGCGAGCGTGCAATGTTTTTTAATTACTTATATTTTTGTCTCTATTTATTACTAATTTAAAGTCCCCCTTTAACTGTTCTTCCAGGGACCTCCCATGAAAAACGGCAGAACGACTTTTCTAATTTATTTAAAGCGGCGCAAAACATGGAGGATTTAATAATGTTGTGCGTGACTCCATCTATGTGTGTAAAACTGGTTCCAGAATCGAATTTGCTAAATTGTGAAGCCCTAATGCCTATTCATTGAAATGTGTGCTCTTATGCTACCTCATTTTTTGGTTGTTGTTTTTTGAAATGGCTGCCCAATAAAACAAGTTTCCAAAAACAACTATCACAATTGTACATTAGGCTAGAAAAAATGTGGCTCTTAAATGTGGATTAACCAGGGTATAGGCTCAATCCGAATTCTCCCTCTTACTCTTTCGTTTTAGCTCTTCTCCTTGGCTCTTAAAATATAGTGCCATGGTAAAGTGTTAAACATATACCCCTAGGAATTCGGACTTTGCTCGAGTTTCGCAATGTCATCAACGCTCACCGTTTGCTGGTAGTGACGTAAAACAGATTCGACAAATGTTTGTTTACTTTCAAGCTTCCGTCGCACGAGATATTCAGCTTTGCTTCGGCTCTTTTCTTTTGTCTGCTTACATCAAGAAAAAGACAGACCTTTTTGAAAACAACTAATACCTAATAATAGGTTTAACAGTTGCATACCATTGCTGTAGCTACTACGGTGTATACATTTCACAAATACTGTATGAACTAGGCCCAATACTATCCATAGTGTAGAAGCAGCAAAAAAGGGACAAAAGAAGTAGACAAGTTAATTTCATTATACTACCCTTTAACATTCTGTTTTGTGATAGGTGTCATTTCCCTGTGGTTATGTTACATAATGTGTTTTTAAATATTCCCCACAATTTTAAGATGCTCGTGATAAATGGCTTAATAACTATAATAATTAAAATGTGAAGTGAAAACCGTCTGGGGAATGATGATGCTGATAAGATGAGTACATCATTGAAGAGACACACAGGGATGAAAAAGAGCAAAAACAGAAAATAATTTTGGGAGATGTAGTTCACTGGCTTGGAGAAGCATGCAGCTCACTCGGGGAAAGGGCAGAACCCACCTTCTCCACTCCCTGGGCGGGCCTCTGTTATTATCTCCATTAGAGAATTTAGCTCAAATACTGCACACAAAACCCAGAATTAGTTCCACCAATAAGTGGACAACGAGAGGAATACCGGCCCAGAAACAACCAGTCCGAACACCAACCCATGAAATAACATGCGTGCACACTTGACTTCAAACAAGACACAAAAATAAATACAAATAGAATATAAATATATAAATAAATAAATCATAAGAATGATATTTGCATTAACCCAAGTGTTTCCCCTGCCATTATAAAAGAATGTGGTGATGTTAACGGTATCTATATAGTGCCAGACCACAAAATAAGTCATTTAAATATTCACAATGAACTGGGATATTCATGGTCCTTTTATTAAACTAAATTGCCTTATTGGGCACAGTTGCCTAGTGACGAACATGTCGGCCTCACAGTCAAGAGGTTGCGGGTTCGACTCTCAATTGGGACAACTCTGCATGGATTCTGCATATTCTCTATGTGTTTGTGGGGTTTTCTCGGGGTACTCCAGCTTCCTCCAACATCCCAAAAACATGCATGTTAGTCTATTTAGAAACTACAAATTCTCAACAGGTGTGATTGCGAGTGTGATGGTTGTCCATATGTGTCCTGAGATTGACTGGCGACCAGTCTGAGATGTATTCCTGGGATAGGCTCCATCTTACCCGTGACCCTAATGAGGACGAGCAGCATAGAGATAAATAAATGAGTGAAATAGCCTTATCTTATTTACTCGGCAGTCATTTGTGTCTCTATATGCGCTTACAATTTGTCATCCGCTTTCTCTATATTGCATGCGGAGGATGATTAATGACAAGTCTTAATTTTGACATAGTGGATTATTTTGGAATATTTTTGAAAGTTTGTGAAATGTCACTATGAAGGAGCGTTTGCAATACAGCCGTGCATGTCTCCACCACCCACTAGACCAAAGCGGTAAACGTAGGAGAAACGCTGAACCCTGAAAATGTTCCGAAAAATAACAAGTAGTGGTACAATACCAGACCTAAAGAGGAACTGCACTTTTTTTTTAATGTATTTTGCCCATTGATCACAATCCTTACATGAAACAAGAGCACGTCTCTCTTTTTTCTGTGTGCTCTAAATCAATAATAACTGCTAGCAAGAGGTGTCTAACAATGCAGGCAAAGGGGAGTAACCTATTCTGCCAAAGAAGCTATATAGAAAAAAATTATCCAAAAACCGCCAACAACCCTCCATTTACACGTCGACCTGCATATTAACCAGGCTATAGTGACATTAAGTGACAGTTTTTATTGTGTTCGTATTTGGTATTTCCTGTTTAGCGCTTAGCACTCGTTCTTGATGATGGCTTGGTGTTTTACTAAAGCTGGATCTGCTTTGTACCCAGCTCCTAAAACTTGTAGCTTCGTATATTCGTGCTCAAAAAGATTATGTATCCTCATTTGTCCAAAAGTAGTTGTCGTTGGCTCTCACAAAATCTGCCATGAGCAGTGGTAGGTTTTTTTTTGGTCGACAAAAAGAGAGATCGTTGCTATGTGCTCTGTGAAGTCAATGCGCGCCAAGGAAAGAAGTTCCAGTAATGCTTAAAATAACCAAAATACTGTAAAAATTACATGTTATCATGAATGTGCCTGTTACTACATTACATACATACATTACATACATACTTACAGCCTGTGAGTAAAACATTGTTGGAGGTTTATTGACTATATTGTTTGCCCATTACCTGCATTGTTAGCTGCCTCCTGCTTGCAGTTTTTTTTACTATTTAGAATTCACAGAAAAGAGAAAGACGTGTGTTCTTGTCTCACATAGGGATAGTGGATGATAGGCAAAATTCCCCCAAAAAGTTCAGTTACACTTTAGGTAATTAATCTCAAGTAATCAGAAACTGTGGAACAAGGCAATGGAAAAAGAAATGAATCGATGAATGAGATTCAACTCTAAATGATTCATTAATGCAGTAATGAAAAATTACCTTGAAAATGTGTAGGTAAAAATACAAAGTAACCCCACATAATATAGCAAGACAAAGCAGACAGATAAATAGTCAGATGGGGGAAATTCCACACACAATGTACAAACCCCGTTTCCATATGAGTTGGGAAATTGTTAGATGTAAATATAAACGGAATACAATGATTTGCAAATCCTTTTCAACCTATATTCAATTGAATGCACTACAAAGACAAGATATTTGATTTTCAAACTCATAAACTTTTTTTTTTTCTTTCCAAATAATTAACTTAGAATTTCATGGCTGCAACACGTGCCAAAGTAGTTGGGAAAGGACATGTTCACCACTGTGTTACATGGCCTTTCCTTTTAACAACACTCAATAAACGTTTGGGAACTGAGGAGACACATTTTTTAAGCTTCTCAGGTGGAATTCTTTCCCATTCTTGCTTGATGTACAGCAGGGGTCACCAACCTTTTTGAAACCAAGAGCTACTTTTTGGGTACTGATTAAAGGCCTACTGAAACCCACTACTACCGACCACGCAGTCTGATAGTTTATATATCAATGATGAAATCTTAACATTATAACACATGCCAATACGGCCGGGTTAACTTATAAAGTGACATTTTAAATTTGCCGCTAAACTTCCGGTTCGAAACGCCTCTGAGGATGACGTATGCGTGTGACGTAGCCCGGCGAACACGGGTATGCCTTCCACATTGAAGCCGATACGAAAAAGCTCTGTTTTCATTTCATAATTCCACAGTATTCTGGACATCTGTGTTCGTGAATCTGTTTCAATCATGTTCATTGCATTATTGAGAAGGAAGCCGAGCAAGCAAAGAAGAAAGTTGTCGGTGCGAAATGGACGTATTTTTCGAACGTAGTCAGCCACAACAGTACACAGCCGGCGCTTCTTTGTTTACATTCCCGAAAGATGCAGTCAAGATGGAAGAACTCGGATAACAGAGACTCTAACCAGGAGGACTTTTGATTTGGATACACAGACGCCTGTAGAGAACTGGGACAACACAGACTCTTACCAGGATTACTTTGATTTGGATGACAAAGACGCAGACGTGCTACTGTGAGTATGCAGCTTTGGCTTTTTTTTGCGTATGTACGTAACTTTTTAAAAATATATAAGCTTTATGAACCTTGGGTTAGGTGAACGGTCTTTTGGGCTGAGTGATTGTGTGTGTTGATCATGTGTTTGAATTGTATTGGCGTGTTCTATGGAGCTAGGAGCTAGCAGAGGAGCTAGGAGCTAGCATAACACGTACCGTACCGTACGTGCGCGTCACGTACGTAACTTTTTAAAAATATATAAGCTTTATGAACCTTGGGTTAGGTGAACGGTCTTTTGGGCTGAGTGATTGTGTGTGTTGATCATGTGTTTGAATTGTATTGGCGTGTTCTATGGAGCTAGGAGCTAGCAGAGGAGCTAGGAGCTAGCATAACAAACACGCAGGTGTTATTATGCAGGATTAATTTGTGGCATATTAAATATAAGCCTGGTTGTGTTGTGGCTAATAGAGTATATATATGTCTTGTGTTTATTTACTGTTGTAGTCATTCCCAGCTGAATATCAGGTACCGTGAGTATGCAGCCTTGGCTGCTAAACATTCGATAACTTGACCGTATGTGCGCGTCACGTACGTAACTTTTTAAAAATATATACGCTTTATGAACCTTGGGTTAGGTAAACGGTCTTTTGGGCTGAGTGATTGTGTGTGTTGATCAGGTGTTTGAATTGTATTGGCGTGTTCTATGGAGCTAGGAGCTAGCAGAGGAGCTAGGAGCTAGCATAACAAACACGCAGGTGTTTTTATGCAGGATTAATTTGTGGCATATTAAATATAAGCCTGGTTGTGTTGTGGCTAATAGAGTATATATATGTCTTGTGTTTATTTACTGTTGTAGTCATTCCCAGCTGAATATCAGGTCACCCCCGGCTTTCACAGCATCTTCCCTATCTGAATAGCTTCAACTCCCCACTAGTCCTTCACTTGCACTTTACTCATCCACAAATCTTTCATCCTCGCTCAAATTAATGGGGAAATTGTCGCTTTCTCGGTCCGAATCTCTCTCACTTCATGCGGCCATCATTGTAAACAATAGGGAACTTTGCGTATATGTTCAACTGACTACGTCACGCTACTTCCGGTAGGTGCAAGCCTTTTTTTTATCAGATACCAAAAGTTGCAATCTTTATCGTCGTTGTTCTATACTAAATCCTTTCAGCAAAAATATGGCAATATCGCGAAATGATCAAGTATGACACATAGAATAGATCTGCTATCCCCGTTTAAATAAAAAAAATTCATTTCAGTAGGCCTTTAATGCGAAGGGCTACCAGTTTGATACACACTTAAATAAATTGCCAGAAATAGCCAATTTGCTCAATTTACCTTTAACTCTATGTTATTATTAATAATTAATGATATTTACACTTAATTGAACGGTTTAAAGGAGGAGAAAGCATGAAAAAAATGACAATTAAATTTTGAAACATAGTTTATCTTCAATTTCGACTCTTTAAAATTCAAAATTCAACCGAAAAAAAGAAGAGAAAAACTAGCTAATTCGAATCTTTTTGAAAAAATTAAAAAAAGAATGAATGGAACATCATTAGTAATTTTTCCTGATTAAGATTAATTTTACAATTTTGATGACATGTTTTAAATAGGTTCAAATCCAATCTGCACTTTGTTAGAATATATAACAAATTGGACCAGCTATATTTCTAACAAAGACAAATCATTATTTCTTCTAGATTTTCCAGAACAAAAATTTTAAAAGAAATTCAAAAGACTTTGAAATAAGATTTAAATTTGATTTTACAGATTTTCTAGATTTGCCAGAATAATTTTTTTGAATTTTAATAATACATTTAAAGAAATATTTCACGAATATTGTTTGTCGAAAAAACAGAAGCTAAAATGAATAATTAAATTAAAATGTATTTATTATTCTTTACAATAGAAAAAATAAATTTACTTGAACATTGATTTAAATTGTCAGGAAAGAAGAGGAAGGAATTTAAAAGAAAAAAAGTTATGTGTTTAAAAATCCTAAAATCATTTTTAAGGTTGTATTTTTTCTCTAAAATTGTCTTTCTGAAAGTTATAAGAAGCAAAGTAAAAAAATTAATGAATTTATTTAAACAAGTGAAGACCAAGTCTTTAAAATATTTCCTTAGATATTCAAATTCTATTTGAGTTTTGTCTCTCTTAGAATTAAAAATGTCGGGCAAAGTGAAACCAGCTTGCTAGTAAATAAATAAAATTTTAAAAATAGAGGCAGCTCACTGGTAAGTGCTGCTATTTGAGCTATTTTTAGAACAGGCCAGCGGGCTACTCATGTGGTCCTTACGGGCTACCTGGTGCCCGCGGGCACCGCGTTGGTGACCCCTGATGTACAGCTTAAGTTGTTCAACAGTCCTTGGGTCTCCGTTGTGGTATTTTAGGCTTCATAATGCGCCACACATTTTCAATGAGAGACAGGTCTGGACTACAGGCAGGCCAGTCTAGTACCCGCACTCTTTTACTATGAAGCCACGTTGATGTAACACGTGGCTTGGCATTGTCTTGCTGGAATAAGCAGGGGCGTCCATGGTAACGTTGCTTGGATGGCAACATATGTTGCTCCAAAACCTGTATGTACCTTTCAGCATTAATGGCGCCTTCACAGATGTGTAAGTTACCCATGTCTTGGGCACTAATACACCCCCATACCATCACAGATGCTGGCTTTTCAACTTTGCGCCTATAACAATCCGGATGGTTCTTTTCCTCTTTGGTCCGGTGGACACGACGTCCACAGTTTCCAAAAACAATTTGAAATGTGGACTCGTCAGACCACAGAACACTTTTACACTTTGTATCAGTCCATCTTAGATTAGCTCAGGCCCAGCGAAGCCAACGGCGTTTCTGGGTGTTGTTGATAAACGGTTTTCGCCTTGCATAGGTGAGTTTTAACTTGCACTTACAGATGTAGCGACCAACTGTAGTTACTGACAGTGGGTTTCTGAAGTGTTCCTGAACCCATGTGGTGATATCCTTTACACACTGATGTCGCTTGTTGATGCAGTACAGCCTGAGGTATCGAAGGTCACGGGCTTAGCTGCTTACGTGCAGGGATTTCTCCAGATTCTCTGAACCCTTTGATGATATTACGGACCGTAGATGGGGAAATCCCTAAATTCCTTGCAATAGCTGGTTGAGAAAGGTTTTTCTTAAACTGTCAACAAAGTGGTGACCCTCACCCCATCCTTGTTTGTGAATGACTGAGCATTTCATGGAATCTACTTTTATACCCAATCATGGCACCCACCTGTTCCCAATTTTCCTGTTCACCTGTGGGATGATCCAAATAAGTGTTTGATGAGCATTCCTCAACTTTATCAGTATTTATTGCCACCTTTCCCAACTTCTTTGTCACATGTTGCTGGCATCAAATTCTAAAGTTAATGATTATTTGCAAAAAAAAAATGTTCATCAGTTTGACCATCAAATATGTTGTCTTTGTAGCATATTCAACTGAATATGGGTTGAAAATGATTTGCAAATCATTGTATTCCGTTTATATTTACATCTAACACAATTTCTCAACTCATATGGAAACGGGGTTTGTATATAACTTGTTGGGAATGTCATTCAAAAGCAATGCAGTTATAATAGATAACATATATTTCTTGCAGGAGTACAAATGTGTTGATGTAAAAAATAGTTTACAAGACCCAGAGGAAACACTTTGACTGACTGTGCTCGCCAAGGTGTAAATAAAGGGTTGAGTTATCTTGAGGGTCAGCTTCATAAATTAGTCACACAAAAAGGTATGGCCAGGGAAGAAACAGGAAGGTGTGGATATACAGCACACCACAATTTATTCTATCTTAGTCCTGTAATGAGCAACAGGGAAACTAAGATAGATACAGGCCACTTCAAGTCACAGAAAAGAAGCCTGCTCAGGAACTAATACAGACTATCACATCAGACATGACATACCCGGGCTGTCAGGCGTATCTGGACAACAAAGATAAAACACATCGTAATCAAAAGGAACAGAACACAATTTCTATGGCAGCTATTCCAGTTGGATTTGAGTTATTGAGTGTCATGCTACTCCTATTTTTTTCTCTCAATTGAAAATCTAACCTATTCATGTTCTTCTAGTAGTAATTTCCTCTTTAAAAAGCAAGGTTGGCCAATGTCCTAAATTGTCCTGGCAAAAACATACACTTATTC
Source organism: Entelurus aequoreus (assembly GCF_033978785.1). Taxonomy (NCBI): domain Eukaryota; kingdom Metazoa; phylum Chordata; class Actinopteri; order Syngnathiformes; family Syngnathidae; genus Entelurus; species Entelurus aequoreus. The sequence goes on along the minus strand of NC_084732.1, from coordinate 77,621,671 downwards.
CACCACCAGAAATAAACAAAAACAATATGGATCAAATGTTATTAGTTTCAAGGATTGCAAATATATTTACCGCTGTGCATGACCATTTCCTGGCCTCTTTAAAAAGCACAGCAAGTTGAAAGATAAGACTTGAGTTATTAACAAACTTGAGAGAAAAATTATGCTTAAAATCCTCAATACTCTCCTTTGAAATAGTGCCATATCTGTTCAAGCAATCCGAGGGAAAGAAGGCAGGCTATAAAAACATTATCTCTACAAACCTGCTTGGTTCTTCTCCTCCTCAATATCAAAACTCAAATATTCTTTTATAGAACAATATAGAGGAATATAAAGCAGAACAGAAAAAACAGAATGATATTCAGTAAAACGATCACCGAAAAAAACGACCTTACATATTCAAGTATTACAGTATGTGCAACATAGTAAGTTATTGATGTACTGCAGCCGTAATTACTTTAATAACTATTAAGATTTAGTCATTATTGTATCATCCAAGGTACATAAAGCAATAAGGTGTGTAAAAATAGAACAAAATCTAATATTTTGGCTATGAGAAACACATGTATTGCAGATGCCAGTGACAGTTCACAGGGGTGTAACTGGCTGTGCTATGGTACCTTTGAGGCTGGGGAAAGGTGTCGATTTCTCTCTTGCAGCTTTGTTGGGTAGAGCAAGATGGGACAGACTGAAACTAGTGCCATGGTTCTTGTAAAGATTACCTATAATAAATACAAAAAGTTGCTGCAATTGAAATCGTTAATTAAAATAATTTTCATATTTAAATAGAGTGGAACCTCGATTCACAAAACGCTCATATTACAAACTTTTCGATTAATGAACCAGAATACGAATATAACTATGCTTTCTTGTACAAAACCTTGTCTCAAGAGTAGGGTTGGGTATCGAGTATCGATTGGAACCGGGACTAACTTTCCGATTCTCCCGGAATCGTTCAAAAGTTTAAATTTCGATTCCTAGTTTCGATACCCAGTCTGCCGACCGGAAAAAAAGAATAAGTCCGCCGACCGGAAGAAGAAGCCGCTGAACACCAACGAAGAAGCGCCCACCGCCGGAAGTGTTAGCATAGCCGAGCCTATGTAGCCGAGCAAGTCAGTCAAGCATGGATAGCGGGCGTCGGCGGTCGAAAGTGTGGCTTTATTTTACTAAAAAAAATGAAATATCGGCGAAATGTAACACGTGCGACAGGACTGTTTCGTGCTTAGGAGGGTGCACGTCGAACATGATGAAGCACCTCCGAGTTCATGGAGTACAAATAAATGCGTGTCCCGTCTTCGACGCGCTACGCCGACCGTCCTCCTCTGGCTCCGACGCCCAGCCTGGCACCTCGGTGACTGCATTGCAGTCCGAATCCGGTAAGTAAAACAATATATATGCAATAAATAATGTGTTTTGCGCCAACATTGAGGCAGCTAACAAATTAGCCCGCATATTTTTTCATAGACAATTTACAACCTGCTAGCCAGGCTCTGTGATGTGCTCAGCGTACTCCGTTTACCGTAGCGGCAATGGGGAAGATGTCGGTGCCACAGACGGAAGAGTGCCACAGAAAGGTCACTGCACACATAGTCAAAAGACTGCATCCCTTTTCAGAGGTGGAATCTCCAACATTTAGGTTAGTTAAGCAATAACGTTAGAGCTAAGCTAATTGATACTGGGCTAAACAGTAACAGCAACATTACATGTTTGTTTATGTTTGCAGGGATATGGTGAAAACTATCAACCCAAAATACATACCACCTTCCAGGGACTACCTGTCAAACACATTGATCCCGGCATGGTACAAGAAGAATCGGAATCGAGAATCGTCAGGAATCGGAATCGAAACAAAGAATCGGAATCGGAATCGTACGAATTCAAACGATACCCAACCCTACTCAAGAGTACAAATTTTTATCTACCAATTGTGTGCCTCGCAGCACAGACATTTTGTGCCCGGCAACACATCCATTGTGCTCGTTTGTCAGCTCAGCAGTGCTGCTGTAACCTACAGTGCTACTTTGTTAGATTTTGACTTGTTTTTTTTTTTTTCCTTTTTACAGCAGTTTTCTAGTTTTTCTAGCTCAATATGAGTCCAAAGAAAGCAATGGACAAGTGATATTTTTCAGGAAATATCCACAGCATTGTCAACACTGTCTCCTCCCCGCTGCACGCCAATAAGATTATCCGACGAGGTAAAGTGTATTTTATTCCTTTTATTCCTAACCATTGTAGCGACCCTGGCTGGTAAAGTTAATGAGTTTTGTGAATTCAAACTGTGAGATTGCGGGTTTGTGTCGGCAAGGCGGATGCATACGAGGTGTACAGTTCACCTAGTTGTTTTTGTTTTGACTCTGTTATTAAGGAAATAGTTGATTCATCACCGCCTTATGTTTGTTTGATATACAGTACTGTATAGCACTTTATATAGTGTTCAAAGTGTAGACACTTTTACTAAATCAAGGACCGTGGGGACGGTGTGGCACGGAGGGTAGAGCGGCAGTGCCAGCAACTTGAGGGTTCCAGGTCCGATTCCAGCTTCTACCATCCAAGTCACTGCCGTTGTGTCCTTGCGCAAAACACTTCACGCTTGCTCCCAGTGCCGCTCACACTAGTGTATTAAGGTGAATGAATGTTCGGTGATGGTCGGTGGGGGCGTAGGCGCAAATTGGCAGCCACACTTCCGTCAGACTAACCCAGGGCAGCTGTGGCAGCAAAAGTAGCTTACCACCACCATGTGTGAATGAATGAATGATGGGTTCTCACTTCTCTGTGAAATGCTTTGAGTGTCTAGAAAAAACGCGCTATATAAATCTAATCCATTATTATTATTACGGTTTGTCGAGGTCAATTAGTCATGTTTACATTATTAAGGGATAATTTGCTTCAATATACAAACTTTTCTATTTACAAATCCTGTTCAAGAACCAATTAAGTTTGTAAATCAAGGTTATAAATGATAAATGGGTTATACTTGTATAGCGCTTTTCTACCTTCAAGGTACTCAAAGCGCTTTGACAGTATTTCCACATTCACCCATTCACACACACATTCACACACTGATGGCGGGAGCTGCCATGCAAGGCGCTAACCAGCAGCCATCAGGAGCAAGGGTGAAGTGTCTTGCCCAAGGACACAACGGACGTGACTAGGACGGTAGAAGGTGGGGATAGAACCCCAGTAACCACCAACCCTCCCGATTGCTGGCACGGCCACTCTACCAACTTCGCCACGCCGCCCCTGTATTTGAATACTGTACATTGCCCAAAAAAGTGATTAATTGCAATGGGACTTCACGGTCGTCGCACAGAAAATCAAGTTCTTATTTCAATTTGACCTGAAGAATAAAATGGTTCCATATTTGATTTTCTAAAATCAACTTAAGTGCATCAAACAGACAGGATGCAGGTTTTTTATAATAACCCTCACCATTCTTGATGGGAAAATATCAACAACAAAAATATCAAATAACATTTTCTTACTTGCAAAGGACATCAATCCTCCAAATCCATCATTGCTGCTGTTGGAAATAGTTGAGTTTGGTGAGCTGTTATGAGAATCTCCCTCTCCGTCAGACTCCCCAGGAAGTCTCAGACTAATGGGACGTGAAGGACGCTGAGCCCTGAAGAAGTGATAAAATATCATTTGTCAGGCCTCATGAAAGAACAAACATTTGCATGCAATGTTAGTAACATGTTTCAACATGTACATGACATGACACCACCAAAGATTCAAGACCACCATGAATGAAGTACTAGTCTGACATGCTGGGTTTTGACATTTCATGGTTGGTCATAGAGCCCATTTGAATGAAGAGAAAAGTATTCATTCAAGTGATGAACAAGTTTAACACACTTGTTGCCATTGAGGTTCTGGTTGAATCGAGGGGTGTATGACTCCACTTGTTCTTCTGCATCAGGATCATCTTCAGAGGGGAAGCCATACTGAGGCTCAAAATAGGGGTTGTCATACTCTTGTTTTCGTATTGCCGAGTCCCCCTGGCTAGCATCAGCTGTAGGTCTCAAAAACGGCTGGCTACCAACTCCTGGGACAGGGTTCTGTGGGGCGGAGGCGGCTGGTGCCTCACTATCAGGTGCTTCCCCTTGGTCCTGGGGGGGAAAGAAGACAAAAATGTATAATATTTATCATGTTTGCATGTGGTTGTAATTCTATACCACCACTGCTGTGTTAAAAGAGGAATTTAGACAACAACTGGAAACAAAGTACTGGTAACCTGTGATGGGTGATTAGAAAAATGGTGGCTAGAAAATATATATTACCAACACCCATCCATCTTCCTCCGCTTATCCGAAGTCGGGACGCGGTAGCAGCAGCCTAAGCAGAGGAGCCCAGACTTCTCTCTCCCCAGCTACTTCGTTCAGCTCTTCCCGGGTACCTCGAGGCATTCCCAGGCCAACTGGGAGACATAGTCCCTACACCATGTCCTGTGTCTTCCCCGTGGTCTCCTACCGGTTGGACGCACCCTAAACACCTCCGCACCAAGGCGTTTGGGGGGCATCCGGACTAGATGCTCGAACCACATCATCTGGTACCTCTCAATGTGGAGGAGCAGCGGCTTTACTCTGAGCTCCCTCCGATTGACAGAGCTTCTCACCCTAAGGGAGAGCCCCACCATCCGACGGTGGAAACTCATTTCGGCCGCTTGTACCCGTGACCTGTTAGTCATATTTGACTAACGGGACCTTCTCTGTAAATGTTGCTGGTTCTGAATCCTCTGTTGCTCCCTTGACATGTGGTGTCCCACAGGGCTCAGTTTTAGGACCACTGCTCTTTTCTATTTATTTACTTCCCCTGGGCTCAATCCTAAGAAAGCATGATATTTGTTTTCATTGTTATGCCGATGACACACAAATTTATTTTCCGTTAAAGAGAAATCATGCCTCTTCAATGCAGCACTACTTGCTTGTCTTAATGATATCAAGGCCTGGATGGCCCTAAATTTCTTAAACTTCAATGAAAATAGGACAGAAGTAATAGTGTTTGGACCTAGTGATACCTGTGAGCTCCCCCCTGTTGACTTTGGCCCCTTGGCTTTGCACGTTAAGCCCATGATCACCAACCTGGACTTTCATATTGACAGGGATTTTAAATTGGACCGTCAGATCGGCACAGTGTGAAAGACAGCTTTTTTTATTCATGTCAGCTGGCCAAGGTTAAAAACCTTCTTTCTAGGCAACAGTTTGAGACAGTAATCCATGCCTTTATCACATCTCGGCTGGATTACTGTAACTCGTTGTATTTTGGAATTAATCAGTCCTCCCTCTCACGTCTGCAGCCGGTCCAAAATGCAGCCGCCCGACTTTTAACTAACAGAAGAAAAAGAGAGCACATTACTCCTGTTTTAGCCTCACTCCACTGGCTGCCTGTGTCTTTTAGAGTCCATTTTTAAATTATCTTACTTGTTTTTAAATCCTTATGTGGTCTTGCCCCACTTTACCTCTCTGAGCTGCTCCACCTCTATGCCCCCACCCGGTCCCTCAGGTCAGCTGATCAGCTGCTCCTGGAAGTACCCAAATCAAAGCGCAAGCTCAGAGGGGACAGAGCCTTCTCTGGAACTATCTCCCTCTCCATGTGAGACTGGCCCCTTCTTTGGCTACTTTTAAGACCCTTCTTAAAACCCATTTTTATTCACTGGCTTTTATTCACTGGCTTTTGGCATGGGACTTTAAACTGTTTTTAACTTTTTTAACTGTTTTTAACTTTTTAACTGCTTTTTATGTAACAAATTGTTTTTAGGGTAATTTCTATTTGCTTTTTCAATGTGTATTTTTCTTCTGTTTTAAATGTTATTTTTTAGTCTGTCCTTTGCCTCTATTTCTTTGTGGTGTACAGCCCTTTGTTCTTCAACTGTGGTTGTTTTTAAAGGGCTTTATAAATAAAGTTGGTATGGTATGGTGATCTTGTCCTTTCGGTCCTAACCCAAAGCTCATGACCATAGGTGAGGATAGGGACGTAGATCAACCGGTAAATCTGAGAGCTTTGCTTTCCAGCGTAGCTTCTTCTTCCCCATGACGGACCGATACAGTCTGCCTGTCGATCTCACGATCCACTCTTCCATCACTCCGAGGTACTTTAACTCCTCCATTTGGGGCAGGATCTCCTCCCCAACACGGAGATGGCACTCCACCCTTTTCCGGGCGAGAACTATGGTTTCGGACTTGGAAGTGCTGATTTTCATCCCAGTCGCTCCACACTTCGCTGTTATCTGATCCAGAGAGAGCTGAAGATCCTAGCCAGCAGGACCACATCATCCGCAAAAAGCAGAGACCGAATCTTGCAGCTACCAAACCGAATCCCATCAATGCCCTGACTACGCCTAGAAATTCTCTCCATAAAAGTTGTAAACAGAATCGGTGACAAAGGGCAGCCCTGGCGGAGTCCAACCCTCACCGGAAACGGGTCCGATTTACTGCCGGCAATGAGGACCAGGCTCTGATAATGATCATACAGGAAGCGGACCGCACCAATCAGGCGGTCTGATACCCCATACTCTCTGATCATTCTCCACAGGACTTCCCGAGAGACACGGTTGAATGCCTTCTCCAAGTCCACAAAACATATGGAGACTGGTTGGACAAACTCCCATGCAACCTCAAGGATCCTGCCGAGAGTATAGTTAGTCCACAGTTCCATGACCAGGACGAAAACCACACTGCTCCACCTTAATCCAAGGTAGCCACCTCTTCAGTACACCTGAAAAGACCTTACAGAGAAGTCTGAGGAGTGTGATTCCAGAATAGTTTGAACACACCCCCCGGTTCCCTTTTTTAAATAGAGGAACCACCACCCCAGTCTGCCAATCCAGAGTCACCGCCCCCGATGTCCACGCAATGCTGCAGAGTCTTGTCAACTACAACAGCCCCACAGCATCCAGAGCCTTAAGACACTCCGGGCAGATCTCATCAATCCCTTCCACCGAGGAGCTTTGTAAGTACTGCGGCAACCTCAGCCCCGAAAATAGGAGAGCCCACTGCGGAGTCCCCAGGCACTGCTTCCTCATTGGAAGACGTGTAGTATTCCTTCCACCGATCCACACCATTCCCAGTCGACGTCAGCAGCACACCGTCCCCACTATATACAATGTTGACAGTGCACTGCTTCCCCCTCCTGAGGCGGCGGATGGTGGTCCAGAATCGCTCCAAAGTCGTCCGGAAGTCTTAATGGCTTCTCCGAACTCCTCCCATGTCTGGGTTTTTGCCTCTGCAACTGCCAATGCTGCACATCGCTTGGCCTGTCTGTACTTGTCCGCTGCCTCCGGAGTCCCATGAGTCAAAGGGACCAGATAGGACTCCCTCTTCAGCTTGACGGCATTCCTCCACCAGCGAGTTCTGGGATTACTGCCACGACAGGCACCGACCACCTTACGACCACAACTCCGATCGGTAGTCACAACAATAGAGGCACGGAACATGGTCTATTCAGACTCAATGTCCAGCGCCTCCCTCGTAACCTGTTCGAAGTTCTTCCGGAGGTGGGAATTGAAACTCTGACGAGAGACTCTGCCAGACGTTCCCAACAGACCCTCACTATGCATTTGGGCCTGCCAGGTCTGTCCGGCATCCTATTACCAACATAAATATACAATTATCTCTTAGAGAGTATTAATAGCCATTCTTCTTTTAATAACAGCAAGTGGCAACTGCTTTGCACAAATAATATGTTGGCATTGAATACACACATTGTTAACTCCCTGGATGATAGTGCTGGGACTGGAGCTTGCAGTTGTGCTGGAGCTTGAGCGATGGGGCTGTCCATCTGAATGTTCTGCAGGACCGTCCCCGCTCGATGAACTCCCTGGGCCATGTCCGTCTCTGAAGTCCCGAAAGTCTTGAAACTCCACCTCACTTGCGTCTCCCAGAGCAGCATGGGTGTGTGGTTCTAGGCCTGAAGAGTCAACATTAAAAAAAAAAGAACCAAAAGTTATTTCTTAATATAAAATCAATTAAGACCACCTGACATATTAAGTATTAGATTCTCATTCATAAAATGTAGAGACAAATATGAACATACTTGGTGTGTCACCCTGAATATCTCCTTGTATCATCTCACTTACAAGGTCTCCAAGTGAGGAATAGGATGAACTTGAGTCATCATATGCCTCACTGTCACTACCGCTGTAAGGAAAAAAAATATTGATACCTACTCCAACGAAAAACTTTGAAATAGGGCTGCACGATTCTGGCAAAAAATTTTATCAATTTTTTTTTTTTGCTTAAAATTGAGATCACGATTTTTTGACCCATTTTTTTCTCCCAAAAATGTTTATTAAACTGATTAATTTAATAAAACAAAAAAAAGAATACTCAAATGGTCATTCAAGTACGGTGAATAGCAGGAACTTAACTTACTTCCATTATCGCTGTTGAGCATAACACGAAAAGAAAAAAAAATGCTCTTGTATATTAACATAACATTTGGTATGTAAATGACAATAGAATCATTTAAAAATGGATTACAATGGCTCCTAATTTTTCTGCTGACATATGCGGTAACATAATAACATTTACAGTTAAATTATTTTCTCAAAACGATTATCAACCTACTTGCTAATTTACTGTTAATAGTCGATTACTTTCTGTTGTAACTAGGTTCTATCTACACTTGTATTAAAATGTAATTATCACTTATTCTTTTGCTGTTGAATACTTTACATTAGTTTTCGGCGATACTACAAAAAAATATGGGTATCGATCCAATACTAAGCAGTTACAGGGACAGTATTGGTCATACCAATGCTGATACTGATACTTAAAATGTTCAATACATTTAAATGATTACATTTTTTATCACAATTATAATTAGACAGAAACACAGCATAGCGGTCTAACAATATCAATTAAATATTAAAATCATTTTGTACTACTGGCTCCGATTTAAATCCTTTGATTTTTGCTTTTAAAGCCCTTCTGTGTCAAGGGGCTTAGGTCCTCAGTTTGTAAACAATAACTAATAATAATTGAAAACAATAACTAATAATAATTGAAAAATGGCGACGCATCGCATGAGAATGCAGCGGCTCTGCTAACGCTCTTGGGAGTGTAGAGCGATTTGGCAAAAAACACCCGTCGTTTCTGTCAATTTCATGGCTGGCTCAAAGCATGAACACTCTGTGATCACATATGACCGACAGACAATTCTGGATATGGATGGATCGGGTCGTTATAGACTGAAAGATGCATGTACGGTGGACCTCCTCGCTAGCATGGGAATACTTCGTGGGCTACATCGAGCGGCCTTTGTAGCAGCGGAGTCAAGTGCTAGCGGTGACCGCCAATGGAGACGACATAGGCGGTGCGAGCGGAAGCAGAAGCGGGGATGCCGAGCTGGGCTAACAACAAAGAGAAAAGCTAACCAAAGAAACGTGGAGTCTCCGGGTAAGAAGCCATTTAAACTAGAACTAGCCGGCGTCAGGCTCGATAATCCCTGCACACATAGCAATTCTCTTAGAATAAAACACAACTCACATAATGTTTTTTCTTTTGTGACCGTGTCAGAGGCAGACATACATTGTACCGAGGTAGCTAACTATGATGCGTTCAGTTTATCGCAACATCAAGCAAGCAATCTGAATATCCCCATCGTATCAATTCCTAGATATGGTCGAAACTATTTAAAGTGCGCATAATAAACGCAACATTATTAATATTGCTACTTCGGATAATTTCAACAAACAATCCTCAAAACAGCCCACTACCTATAATATGGGCTTTTTAAACATAAGATCATTATCTTCCAAAACGCTATTAGTTAATGAAGTCATTAGAGACAACAAACTTGACGTCGTTGGTCTCGCCGAGACCTGGCTCAAACCAGACGATTTTTTTGCGCTAAATGAAGCATCTCCTCCTGGCTATACCAATACACATGTTGCCAGACCTCTTAAAAGGGGAGGGGGTGTCGCACTAATATACAATGAAAACTATAATCTTACACCTAACCTAAATAATAAATATAACTCGTTTGAGGTGCTCACTTTGAGGTTTGTCACACCGCTGCCTCTCCACCTGGCTGTTATCTACCGCCCCCTTGGGCCCTATTCGGACTTCATCAGTGAATTCTCAGAGTTTGTTGCTGATCTAGTGACGCACGCCGACAAAATAATCATAATGGGGGACTTTAATATCCATATGAATACCCCATCGGACCCTCCATGCGTGGCGCTCCAGACTATAATTGATAGCTGTGGTCTTACACAAATAATAAATGAACCCACGCATCGCAACGGTAATACGATAGATCTAGTGCTTGTCAGGGGTGTCACCACCTCTAAAGTTACGATACTCCCGTACACTAAAGTAATGTCCGACCATTACCTTATAAAATGACTCATTGTCAACAAACTAATAATAATAATAATAACTACTATAGCACCCGCAACATTAATGCTGCCACAACGACGACTCTTACTGACCTACTGCCTTCGGTAATGGCACCATTCCCAAATTATGTGGGCTAAAAGGCGTACCCCATGGTTTACAGAAGAAACTAAAGCCCAGAAATTATCATGTAGAAAGCTGGAACGCAAATGGCGTGCGACTAAACTTGAGGTCTTCCATCAAGCATGGTGTGATAGTTTAATAACTTATAAACGCATGCTTACCTCAGCTAAAGCTAAATATTACTCAAATCTCATCCACCTCAACAAAAATGATCCTAAATTTCTGTTTAGTACAGTAGCATCGCTAACCCAACAAGGGACTTCTCCCAGTAGCTCCACCCACTCAGCAGATGACTTTATGAATTTCTTTAATAAGAAAATTGAAGTCATTAGAAAAGAGATTAAAGACAATGCATCTCAGCTACAACTGGGTTCTATTAACACAAATACGACTGTATATACGATGGACACTGTCCTCCAAAATAGTTTCTCTCTCTTTGATGAAATAACATTGGAGGAATTGTCAAAATGTGTAAATGGGACAAAACAAACATGTTTACTTGACCCAATTACTGGGAAACTTATCAAGGAGCTTTTTGTATTACTAGGTCCATCAGTATTAAATATTATAAACTTATCACTTTCCTCTGGCACTGTTCCCCTAGCATTCAAAAAAGCGGTTATTCATCCTCTACTCAAAAGACCTAACCTCGATCCTGATCTCCTGGTAAACTACCGGCCGGTGTCCCACCTTCCGTTTATCTCGAAAATCCTCGAAAAAATTGTAGCACAACAGCTAAATGAACACTTAGCATCTAACAATCTCTGTGAACCTTTTCAATCCGGTTTCAGGGCAAATCACTCTACGGAGACAGCCCTCGCAAAAATGACTAATGATCTATTGCTAACGATGGATTCTGATGCTTCATCTATGTTGCTGCTTCTTGATCTTAGCGCCGCTTTCGATACTGTTGATCATAATATTTTATTACAGCGTATCAAAACGCGTATTGGGATGACAGACTTAGCCTTGTCTTGGTTTAACTCTTATCTTACTGACAGGATGCAGTGTGTCTCCCATAACAATGTGACCTCGGACTATGTTAAGGTAACGTGCGGAGTTCCCCAGGGTTCGGTTCTTGGCCCTGCACTCTTTAGTATTTACATGCTGCCGCTAGGTGACATCATACGCAAATACGGTGTTAGCTTTCACTGTTATGCTGATGACACCCAACTCTACATGCCCCTAAAGCTGACCAACACGCCGGATTGTAGTCAGCTCGAGGCGTGTCTTAAGGAAATTAAACAATGGATGTCCGCTAACTTTTTGCAACTCAACGCTAAGAAAACGGAAATGCTGATTATCGGTCCTGCTCAACACCGACATCTATTCAAAAATACCACCTTAACATTTGACAACCAAACAATTAAACAAGGTGACTCTGTAAAGAATCTGGGTATTATCTTCGACCCAACTCTCTCGTTTGAGTCGCACATTAAGAGTGTTACTAAAACGGCCTTCTTTCATCTCCGTAATATCGCTAAAATTCGTCCCATTTTGTCCACAAGCGATGCTGAGATCATTATCCATGCGTTCGTTACATCTCGTCTCGATTACTGTAACGTTTTATTTTCGGGCCTCCCTATGTCTAGCATTAAAAGATTACAGATGGTACAAAATGCGGCTGCTAGACTTTTGACAAAAACAAGAAAGTTTGATCATATTACGCCTATACTGGCTCACTTGCACTGGCTTCCTGTGCACCTAAGATGCGACTTTAAGGTTTTACTACTTACGTATAAAATACTACACGGTCAAGCTCCTGCCTATCTTGCCGATTGTATTGTACCATATGTCCCGGCAAGAAATCTGCGTTCAAAGAACTCCGGCTTATTAGTGATTCCCAGAGCCCAAAAAAAGTCTGCGGGCTATAGAGCGTTTTCTATTCGGGCTCCAATACTATGGAATGCCCTCCCGGTAAAAGTTAGAGATGCTACCTCAGTAGAAGCATTTAAGTCTCATCTTAAAACTCATTTGTATACTCTAGCCTTTAAATAGACTCCCTGTTTAGACCAGTTGATCTGCCGTTTCTTTTCTTTTCTACTCTGCTCCAAACCCGGGGTGGACCGCTAGCCTGTTCATCAGATGGGGACATCTCATCGCTGCTGACCCGTCTCCACTCGGGATGGTTCCTGCTGGCCCCACTATGGACTGGACTCTCGCTGATGTGTTGGACTTTCACAATATTATGTAAGACCCACTCGACATCCATTGCTTTCGGTCTCCCCTAGAGGGGGGGGGTTACCCACATATGCGGTCCTCTCCAAGGTTTCTCATAGTCATTCACATTGACGTCCCACTGGGGTGAGTTTTCCTTGCCCGTATGTGGGCTCTGTACCGAGGATGTCGTTGTGGCTTGTACAGCCCTTTGAGACACTTGTGATTTAGGGCTATATAAATAAACATTGATTGATTGATTGATAACAAAAACGACAAAAAATGTTTTGATAATAAACTAATAGCGATCTAACCACTGTGGTATCAACCAGATAATAACATAGTACGTGGTATTGTTACGGTCAATATTTGTATCGCGCCGCTCACCTTACTTTCAAGAGCTCTAGCTTGCGGTTAGCTTATCTTCCTACATTGTGTAGTGTAGCAGGTTTACCTATTACTTGTCCTCCAGGAATATTTGTAAGAAAAGTACAGGAGATGAGGTTGTATTTTGCCTCATTCCTGGGAGAATCCTGCATTTGACTAAAGCCTTAAGGAGTGGGACTATCCAGGACTAGCTGCAGTGTGCTCAAACACCCACCATGTAGCATCTATGAGCAGATAATACTGTATCATCTCTTTCTCTTTCGGACTTACCAGGTCTTATCGGGTTGGTAGTGCATTCTTTAGGCATTCTTCACCCACCCTTAAAGTGAAGGATGAGGCAAAAATACAACCTTACCTACTGTAGTTTATTTGCCGCCATTGAAGCGAGGATTACTGACTTAGAAGTGGCTTTGCACTGCAGGGGGACATTAGCGAAGACGCGACATTGCGTTGGGGATGTTTGTCGCTTTTGCAGACACAGTTAGAATGTGTCATCAACATGCATTATCACGATTGTAATAAAAGCTCTATTGTTGGCCGAATTGACCTAGTTTATATTGTATATTGTCTATATCTTACAACCTTATACTTCAATAACATAAATAAAATGTTAAAGTAATAAATTTGACAGTATAAACTACAACCAACATGTTGTAAAAAACGGACTTGGACAAAATGTTATTGATCCCAAGGGAAACTGTAATGAACACAATTTTTAACGATGAATCATGCAGCCCTACTTTGAAATGTATTTGTTATACTACAATAACCAGTTGAAAAGCTTAATTATCTCACTATGAAACAAAAATGTGGTTGATTATCCTTACCTGTCCGTAGGATCAGAGTCATTGCTCTCATCCTCAAATGGACTTGCCATAGCCTCAACCAGCTGCGAGCTTCCATCAAACACTCTATAAACCACTGGCTGAAGCTGGTGAGCATACCACTTGGGTTTGTCGCCGATTAAGGACGGGTCAAACACATCTGTAACCACAGTGTGCAGATTGTACAATTAGCACTCAATTTTTAATGCCACGCAATCGCAGCAAAGAAACCTTTTGGAACGATCATCTTACTGTTATGTATCCTGTGAAACGCGAGGTTAGTCGGATTGAGAGCCCACTCTCCATAGTACTCCACGGCTTGTGTGTGGGAAAGCTTATCGGCAAAACTTGAGCGCCTCGGTCGAGACGCAAGAAAATACGATGACTGGAAAGCCACCACGGGGCGTGGGAAGAGGCGCAAAGTCCTTGTGTGCATTTGAAAACCGTGGAGAACATTTTGGGAGTTGAAGAACCGTACCATCGCCACCCTGACAAACGAAATAAGTTATGTGAACTTTATTTTACAACGTATGACATGTGCTTAACTCTCTCCAGAAACAGCAATAAATTGAACAACTGTACAATGGCAAACAAAACTGGAGAAAAGGCTTGCCTGGTGGCTACATCCACAGAATCAACATCATTGCCGTAAATGAGGGGGTTGAACTCCGTGGATGATGGAGAGGCTTTATCACGTCCAGGAGGAAGCAGAGGCATTTCATGACCTTCCTGAAACTTCTCCAAGTTCAAAATGGGCTGGGTGTTTAAACTCATACTCGCCAAGGCCTAGAATAGGTAACATAGTAGTACAGACAATGAGAGGGAAAGAATAAAAATACACTTTTCTAAAACACTACCAAGACAGGCATCAACATCAAGCTATTTTGTCCGTGTCAAAAAATGAGAAGTAAATCAATTAATTTGAGTTTTGAACCTATTTTAACACCGCTTAAAAGGGTGACTAAGTATGTCTGCTTCCAAAAAGATGTAACATCCTTACAACAAGAATACTGTGCTGGATTTAGTAAGGTAAAAGACAAATTATTTAAAAAAAAAATTGTTTATACTCTTATGATTTACAGTATCTAAACTATGAGCATATTGATGCCTGTTAAGGATGTGCCATTATTGAGGAGGAGGGGAAATAAAAGGAGGAGGGTGGTAAAGTCACTATATTGCTTTAAGGGAACTGCCGCAGACTTGTCAGTATTAGCTACTGTAAGCTTAATGGAACATTTAGTTGCTGGAACTGGTGGAATGTCTTTGTTAAAAGGGATTAGCGTCACCTTGTTTGCTGTTGGTTACCATGGCTCACTGATGCAAATGTCAATGCACACATATTCAGTCAGTCATGCTCAAGCCAAAGGTATCAAGTGCATCATTAAGTGGTAAGAAAGATATTCTGAGGCACTGATATGCATTCTATTCAATTATTGAGCTTGAAAAAGTGGTAGTCGCAAGCAAAGTAATGTGAAAAGTGATGTCCGTGCAGGGGCATTCCACATTTCATGGGAGGATAAATGAATAACCTTATTTTCACAGGAGAAGATCTGCTTTTGGGTGATCACAGTCAACCTAAGCAGACACTAGGAAAGGAATACAATGCAGGGAGATTCACATGAAGGCCTGAGGTGGTAAGTGTCACTGAACAGCACATGATAAAATCATGGCCCTTTCGAATTCTTTTCCATGTCTCCATTCTGCAGTAAACAATATGCTTTGTGAGGTTTTTTATATATCGAGATAGAGACTATATGAACATCAAAGTTATATTTTTGGAATGATTAGTAACTACTGCTTCACTGAAGAATGGAGGCAAAAGTGATCATTGTATATGTTTGGCTGGAGAGACAAGTGTTTGACACAGAAAGGGTTGGGAGAGGAAGAGGTCCAAAAGACTAAATGTTTATGATGTAAAAGCAGTAAAAGAAAATGAGGAACACAGACAAAGCACTACTATTAAACACTGTAAAAACCAAGCCGCTGAAATAAATACAGTTGTGGTCAGATATTACGTAGTGGTTCTTCATTATACATTAATTGCCTCATTAAAACTTAAATATTGCCATAATGTTTATGCCCACAGTGAGGTTATGCAAGCTTCTGACCACAGCTGTGTACAGTGGCTAGGCATTATGACTAACTGAAATGAACCAGTGGTTATGATAAAGCAATGATGATACACCCGCAGATCTTTTCAGAAATATAGATGAATACTTGCAGGCTTTAAATCGCAGCTACCATAAAATCTAATAAATATGTAAAAGCTGGTATAATGGCAACACAAAGAAAAAAATGCAGGCTACAATGCAAGTATGTAAGTGTCTTTCACATCAATAGCTACTTCTGCTTTGATGTAGATGTCACAAGCTTCTAAAGAACAACCAACCAGTGCTAATTCCGCTCTTCACAAATCATCATTAATTTTTAAACAAAGGCTTCACACACCTACAGTGGTGGTTCTAGCTATGGGCCATATGAGCAATTTCTATTGAGGGCGCCACAAGAATATGGGGAAAAAGTCTAGCACAGGGCGCCATTAAAGCTAGAACCGCCACTTGTCTTAATCACACATCCATACAAAAGGAAACATTTAAAGCCATCAAACTGGCTCTGATTCAAGGTATATAATCAATAAAGTGTTAGTTTACACCTGGCTGGGCTTACTATGTAATTATTTTAAATTTCATAAAACAGCTTGCCCTAATTTACTGTCAATTGATGCTTAGCTTATATAGACAAATACTATATAATACATTAACAAAATATTTGACTTTAAAATTACTTAAAAATAGGGTTGCCTTAAAATATGATTCTGCTCGATTCAGAGGTTGAACAGTCGAATCGTCAGACATTAACGTGCCAGAGTCGTGTAGAAAGAATATGGCCAACTCGGTTTCGGGCGATCTCCTCAATGATTGGTCAAAAGACACTCACGTGAATAAAGGGTGCCATGACGACTACCAACTTTGAGCTGATCCTATGTGTTTGCAGTGGTTCCTCGTAATTTTTTTATGTGTATAAATGCCCAGTTGTTCAGCAGGGGTCTGCTCCACCCGGGAAAATTATGGAAAGCTTTTACATCGCTATCCCTGCCACCCAAGTAAGGGAAGTGAAGGTTTGCCATCAACACTGGACAGAAGCTAATACAAATAATAACATTTAAGAGATAGTTTCACAAAAACAGACTCCTTGAATCTCAGTATAACTAAAACAATGCAATTCGGAAGCAGCAGAATACAAAGTCAAACACAAATACAAATAGACTGAGAAAAAATTAAAGAAACCACATTTAAGGTGCAATAATAGATGAGAAAGTAAACTGAAAATCTCAAACATATACAAATCAAAGCGGCAAGAAATATGTCAACAATGAATACAGCAAAATATGTTCTAGACCAAAAACCACTCCGTATTCTTTACTGCTCGCCAGTGTTACCATATTTGAGTTATTGTGCAGAAATATGGGGAAATAACTACCAAATTACACTTACTCACTTAGCATGTTACATCAAAAAGATTAGTTAGAATAATATATAATGAGTGATACAAACAGTGATTACAGATACATTGGAGGCAGTCAGACTCACCACAGTTGACTTACTTCACACACAAGTCACAATTTATCCGTGATTGTTGGTCCAAAGCTGATGAAGATTTTGGCAATATGAGGGTAGTAAGTTATTTTTTGGTCGTTCTGTGTTAGAGATGTCCGATAATGGCTTTTTTGCCGATATCCGATATTCCGATATTGTCCAATTCTTAATTACTGAGTTCGATATCAACCGATACCGATATATACAGTCGTGGAATTAACACATTATTATGCCTAATTTTGTTATGATGTCCCGCTGAATGCATTAAACAATTTAACAAGGTTTTCCAAAATAAATCAACTCAAGTTATGGAAAAAAATGCCAACATGGCACTGCCATATTTATTATTGAAGTCACAAAGTGCATTATTTTTTTTAATATGCCTCAAAACAGCAGCTTGGAATTTGGGACATGCTCTCTCTGAGAGAGCATGAGGAGGTTGAGGTGAGCTGGGTTTGGAGGGGCGGGGTTGAGGTGGAGGGGTAGCGGGGGGTGTATATTGCAGCGTCCCGGAAGAGTTAGTGCTGCAAGGGGTTCTGGGTATTTGTTCTGTTGTGTTTATGTTGTGTTACGGTGCGGATTTTCTCCCAAAATGTGTTTGTCATTCTTGTTTGGTGTGGGTTCACAGTGTGGCGCATATTTGTAACAGTGTTAAAGTTGTTTATACGGTCACCCTCAGTGTGACCTGTATGGCTGTTGACCAAGTATGCCTGCATTTCCTTACGTGTGTGAAAAGCGGCACGCAAAGGCAGTGCCTTTAAGGTTTATTGGCGCTCTGTACTTCTCTCTACGTCCGTGTACACAGCGGCGTCTTAAAAAGTCATAAATTTTACTTTTTGAAACTGATACCGATAATTTTGAAACCGATACAGATAATTTCCGATATTACATTTTAAAGCATTTATCGGCCCACAATATTGGACTGCCGATATTATCAGACATCCCTATTCTGTGTATTTTTTTACGTTTATTGCGCCGTTGGGTGCCTGTCAGAGTGCCTGCTGTCACAAAACACCGCAGGAATGTAGCAGCAGAGTGCGTCAAATACGGCCGCACAATTCTACTTTGACTGAATAAAAGCACGTTTTGGTTGGAGTATGTTTAGAACTATATATATAGACAAATTATTTTGGTTTATTTCGTCAGAGAATCTAACGTCAAAACAACAGCAATTGCATGCATCCGGACACAGCTGCACACGTCTTTGGTAGCAGTCATGGCACCTGTTGTTTAGTCGGCCATACTCTCTTTCTACATGACTCTGCATCATGTGACGTTATACTGTTACCTAGTGAGCAGTCAGTACACATGACATCACAATCTGTTTATTTTTCTAAGTTAAAAACAATGCAATAGATTCGACTGATAGTCGACTATGGGCAAAATCTTAAGGATCAGATTCGACAACGAAAATCCTTTGTTGAAGAAAGCTTTACTTAAAATATCGATTGTCATTAATACCGGCATGAAAAATACTTGAAACAATTTGCTATGTTTTTTTAATTCTCCTAACTTAAACTATTTAAGATTTTCATCCTAAATAGTTCAGAATGTTGGGTAATATGTTAAATCACATCCAAATTAGAGTGAAACAAAGAAAAGAGATGGTTGTCGGTCCTTTGGTTAAGTGTTTTCTTGCCACAGTAATTGTTCCCTCCATCCTCGACATCTAAAACAGCTACAGAAAATTAATTCACCGTAAACCACGAAAAAAACTATCTGGTCACACAAGCAAAATGCGATTTTCTAAGATGCCATGCTACACACAATTCTTGTATACAGCAGTGAAGACTTCTGATATTAATGAAAGTCAGATTAGTTTATGATTGTGTTATTTTCAAGACAAATGTCAATGTCACATTGAATAAATGTAATTTAATACTGCTTCAAGTTTAGACATTTATTTAACTCGCTCCAAATGGAAATGTGCAGACCAAAGTTATAACATCTTTTTGAAACAAGTTTCCAATAGTTGTTAACTGAAGGATTTACATGAATGTTTGTGTGAGTCCCTAATGCTGCTTAATATTGGGAAGTTCTAATACAAAATGTGTGTTTCCATGAATCAGAACCACATTCTGATGATACATGTTGGATTAGAGGGATAAGAGGGATCAGAAACTGCTACTAGACTTAACAGCTTTACTAAATATTTTTGCTCAAATAGTACGATCCTAAGATCTGGTTTTACCTTCAAGAGCTACAGCATGCAAACACAACAGAAAGAAAAGAGCAGAAAATATTGTTGCTTTTTTGTTAGTGCACAACAAAATTCATGTCCAAATGCTTTCACACGAGGTATAATACATACAACTCTGCAGGGGTAGGGGGACCCTACTCTTCACACAGCTGAAAGAGAGTTTTGTATGTAGAATGTTCTACAAGAAAACGGTCAACAGAAAAACAATGGCTGGCTGCTAAGGAATACCCAAGTTCCTGGAAAGTTAAGAAACGTTAAAGGGGAGGTGCAATGTGGCCTATCATTCTCAATCCCTATGTGAGACAAGAGCACGTCTTTCTCGTTTTTATGTTCAAAATCGTAAATCAACGCAAGCAAGATTAATCTAACAATGCCCTCTGAAAAAACAACAACGGTGTAAGTATATATCTAAGGCACATTCATGAAATCATGTAATATTTACAGTATTTTGGAAATTTTAAGCATTGCTGGAAAATGTATTTTGGGCGCATTGATTTCACAGAGCCCAACGCAACATTTGCTATTTCTTTCAACAAAAACGACGACTATTATGACATGGCATAATTTCTGAGCTAATGACGACTACTTTGGGTTAAATGATGATCCAACCTTTTATTTTTTAGCCTGAATATACAGAGGATGTAGTAGTAGGGCTAAGTGCAAAACAAGAAATACAAACAACAAATTACTTACTGTACAATGTCTGCTCTCACTGTGAAGCTGACTGATGGGATGTTATTATATTTCAACTAGTCTTTACCGTTCATATGATAAATTCATCATAATCCTCACTCCTCATGTAAAAAACGCTAGGAGCAAAAGAGTGTCTTGTCATGTCTTTGGGTCTAAATTAAATTTCAAAGTTGATTAACTTCTTGGCTTATGGCCACAACCTTCTACTATGATAGTGAGAGGCACGATTATTAATCGAGCACAAACTTCTACCAACACAAAGGCGATGCAGCAGCTCACCGGCTCAGTATGTCAATACTACATAAACTAGCTACCGCTCTGTGATCAAAACGCTGTGTTATTAAAAGTAGTTATTCAGCATTGGGTATTATAGTAACAATGTCCCTAATACTTTAATATGCAGGTTATGACATGTAATGGTGGCGGTTTTTACATGTTTATTAGAAGGCTTAATAGGCGGAATAAATGTTTCCCATTAGATACATAGTTGACAGACTAGTACGAGCTGTATTTTACAATTTAGAAAACATGTTCTTGTCTCACATAGGGATTGTAAATAACAGGCAAATGTCCCCTTTAAGTACAAGTGGTACTGCTAAATTTAGTGCGAAACACTATTACACAAGACAATATAAAAGCATTTTGGCACGCTTGGGGTTTGAGTAAAAATGCAAGTGTCTTAAAGTGATGTTTTTTTAAAACACTATTGTTAAATTGAAAACATTGAAATATGTAACTTTGTTAAAAAGCATAAATGGCAGTGAGAAGATGGCTGCTGTTACGTGTATACTGCTCAAAACAATGTACTTGATAACACTTGTCCAATGAAGTGTGCAGTAGAGAACACATTACTCCCAGAAATCCAAATTTCAGGGCCCAATGTATGCCAAAAAAACATCCCAGCTAGGCTTGTAGATAAACCTGGGTGGTGCAGGAACAGTATGCAAATAATTTTGGCATTTTTTTGCAGCTCATGGTAAATGGGTATATTTTATCTGTACCTACAACTTCTCAAAACCCATCAACAGGCCCTGACATGGTAGTGGAATCACATTACAAAACAAGTTACAACAAAATGACACCAATTACAAAAGCACCTGCTTCAGATGTTTCTTAAGCTCGCCAGCTTCTGGCTCTGGAAGATATGGCAGACTCTCCGCGTTTGTAGGTGCTATAACCTGGAAAAACATACACAATAGTCTTTACTTGTCTTGATGTATTGAGAACAAAATAATAAAAAGGAATGGAAATATAATGTCAAAAATGTAGTTACCTTGCTGCTGTCCAGATCTACAAGCCATACATCATCTGGAATTTTGAAGTCGGCTTTGTAAAGGAAGAAACTAGCTGGTACACCAATAATATAGGGAGTAGGGGCAAGAAGGAGCTGTGCAGAGGGAAAACCTCATAATTATGTTTTTCTATATCTCCAACTGTTCAGAAAATTGCTGACAGAATGGAGCATAAAGATGATCTGATACATTTCTAAAATCAGAATCATGTCACTCATTGCACTTTTATTTTAATCTAATATAGCCATTGTGTGTTCTACCTGTTCAGCAGAGGTCATGCATGTTGGCAATAGGGGGATGACAGGGAACATGTACTCCAAAGGGTAGATCATGGCCACAAATGCCATTACACTCATTGATAGAGCATTGTAATCTCGAGACTGGAGAATAACCTGAAGAAAGAAATTGATAAAGGGGATGGTTGAAATTATTCTACACACACATTTTCACTGATTGGGAAAAGTTCCTCTTTTTTTTTTTTTTTACCACAGCGCTTACACAACCACGCTTTCCGCTGCACCCCCTACTCTCCCTCCTGCAGTGCTGGTCGCTTGTGCAGTCAATCAATCAATCAAAGTTGATTTATATAGCCCTAAATCACAAGTGTCTCAAAGGGCTGCACAAGCCACAACGACATCCTCTGCTCAGATACGCCTCTTCTGCTTGTCACAACCTCTTATAATTTTTGCCGGGAAATACAGTTTTTGTCCTTCTTTCCCGGTGTTTCCCGGTTCGGTTGTTTGATTTCACGACTGCAGCAATGGCATCCGCTCGACAACCATCCGTCCGTAACACTCGTGGGCTCATTAATGGAGCACAGCGAGTTTAATGTTCCGTGATTCAATCAAAAAACACGAGACATAGATGAACATGAAAACGACAGAAAAGATAACTCAGCCAAAATCCCCAAACTTTTGTGTAAATATCTTGACAGATAGGAAACTTATATTAGAAAAGAAGAGCAGGCAGCACCTCACACAATTCTCATACATTCTGTAACATCCAGGTGGAACTGATGTCAGCCATCTTGAAAATGTCTTAGCGCATAGTTCAGTGGTTCTTAACCTTGTTGGAGGTACCGAACCCCACCAGTTTCATATGCGCATTCACCGAACCCTTCTTTAGTGAAAAAATTTTTTTTTAAAAATTTCAAATTCAAGACAAAGTTATATGTTTTTGGTAACACTTTAGTATGGTGAACATATTCTAAGTAACAAAGACTTAATTCAGAGTTTTTTGGACACTAGGGGAACATATTCTAAGTAACAAAGACTTAATTTAGAGTTATCTGGTTAGGGTTAGGGTTAGGGTTAGAGGGTTAGGGCCAGGGTTAGAGGGTTACGGTTATAATAAGGCCATGCCAAATAAGGCATTAATAAATACTTAATAATGACTAGTTAAGAGCCAATATGTTACTAATTTGCATGTTAATAAGCCACTAATTAATGCTGAATATGTTCCCCATACTAAAGTGTTACCATGTTTTTTTACTGGTGCACAATATGAACCGTGCATGAACATCACCTTATTCAAAGAACAAAACCAACACGGTGCATAAACTCACAACAAATTACACACCTGCAAATCAGTCTAACTTCTGCTGTTGCCGTATCTGTAATACGCCGATAGGGAGAAGTTTTTATTTACACGATGAGTCGGGTGTGTCTTGACCTCTGCCGAACCGCTGAGCCCAACTCACCGAACCCCTAGGGTTCGATCGAACCCAGGTTAAGAACCACTGTCTTAGTTACATTAAGGAACCCAGAATTGTTTTTATTTACATTTTTGCTGGTAAATTAACAACAACATTAGTGTTGCATTAAACATTATGTTGCTACTGGGCCGACGTTTCCTAAAAAACTATGGTAAAAAAACATCTTATAGACTTGTCCAGCGGTTTACTGAAGTATACTATTCATGTTTAAATAAGTTTTGCTGCAAATGAATACCAACTCTAAATATCGGTTATTGGCCTTCTTTACTACTGCTGATTCGTATTGGCCCTAAAAAAAAACATATCGGTTGATCTCTGAACGGAAGTAAACATATTTTACCAGATGTCAACAATAAAATAGTTTATGGTTTAGAGTACAATTAAAGAGTTACGGACATGGGATGTTGTGCATCTTTATCAGTTACAATAAAACCCTGGGATTAATGACCATCTCTGTTTACCTTGTGCTCGAGCAGGACACAGGCGAGCACCTGTAGACAGGCATCCACACCTAGCAACTCCAAAGGCAAATGCAATGGGAAATCAACCATCGAGAAGCGGGAGTTGTCAGGTAGGGCAAAGGTGAGAGGCCGTTTCATTTCATGAGGCAGAACTTCCACATCCACACGCCTTTGACCTGCCACAGGCACTGGGGACCGTAGCAACCTGTATATCCAGGATTCAATGTCCCGCAGGTCAGCCAACAGCTGGCTACCCTTCTCTTCCACTGAAAGCACCCCAGTGAATACGCGCCACATGGTGTCCCTGTGGAAGACATGATAGGACAGAAGTGAGTAGTAGCTTTTATGGGACATTTTTGAGGAATAGCAACCTCGCAAGAGCCAGTCAAGCCACCACAAGATAATAAAGTTGCATTGACGCATGTTTTGTCCCACAACATTGTCACGCTGGGCCCTGGGAACCTTGTTTTATTCACGTTATATTGTTATATTTACAACAAATGATCCTGCACAATGTTGTCTTCAAGTTATTTTCCACAGCTCCGTGTCCGTGTAGCAAACTAATTGACGGTTTACATACAAGGGCTTTAGCTTAGCAGTTAGCTATTATTTTTTTGCATCCTCCTAAAATGTGTAGCAATGTGTACCATGTTTAGATATTTATTGTCCACTGGTCCTCCAGTAATAATACAACTTATAAGAAACGCAGCTTATCTGCCGCCGTGGATTAGTGTTCTAGAAGCTGCACTGTGGAGGGACATTAGCTGCTAGCTCGCTGACGAGGACACTACATTGCATTGAGGACAACCTTAGTTCCCTTGTCACTGTCAAATTTGCAGGACACAAAATGTGTTAACATGCATTATCACGATATGCCGATAGAGCTTTTAATACAGTGCTATCTTTGGCTAAATTTTAATCATTTCTATCACCGGTGTCAAACTAGTTTTCATTGAGGGCCACAATGCAGTTATGGCTGACCTGAGAGAGCCGCTTGTAACAGTAAATAATATATGAATATAAATTTATAAGGATTTGCATCGTTATATTATTACGGATTTGTTTACGTATGTGATTCTAAAAATAATTTAGGTACACTGTAAAATAAAAAAATAATCAATGGAATTACAGTAAAATTTCAGGCGTTTTTTTTTACAGCATATTATTGTAAAAGGAAAAACAGTACCACAGTTTTAACAGTAAAAATCTGGCTAAAGAGCAGCCAGTTGTTGTTGTTTTTTTACCATACAATCTATTTACATTTTTACAGTGTACAATTTGCTTTAAAATAATATGTGAAGCAGATATATTTTTTAATTTAAAAAAATGTTGGGAATGTATATATTTGTTGCAATATTAGATTACATTTAACTTTAAAAGATATGCCATTGCATGGAGTACATGTATATTTTCAATCAAAATGGAAAGAATAGTAAGAATAGAAAAAGTGTTATAATACTAAGTATTATAATGATTATTTTCAGGCTTTTGCAGGCCATATAAATTGATGTGGCAGGCCACACAAGTGATTTATATTGTATATACTGCGCAATCTAACCTGTCAACTTGTGAAATTTGTACAAGATTGGTATTATTGTAAAAATGTCCTGTCTTGTTTTAAAATAAAAGGGTCAGTGAGACATGGCCAAGCAGCAGTCACGATTTAATTAGTGGGTTGACAAGAAATAACATACTCTTGAGCTTTTGATGAAATATTGACTGGCAAACCCTGAGCTTTGCGGTCACAATGCCATTAAGACCTATTGAGCGTGTCGGTAAGTGTGCCAGTGGCAAAGAGGGAGAACAATTATTATCTGCAGCTGCTTCCCAAAGGAAACCAAAGACCCCAATCTGTTATTGGCATCACTGAAAAAAAACAACCTTGCAGCCATCAGACAATGGCTCTTCTCCCATTTCTCTGTTATTGCCTGCAACATTTCAACCAACCATGTCAGCCAGAACAATTATCCACTTTCATTTGCCTTTGGGCTGTAGCTGCTGTCTCACACAAACACAAAACAGTTCTGCAGAGGATACGCCTACATGTAAGGCTGAAAATGTAACAGGTGTGCACTCAACATGTTTTATAATCCTGAAGGAACACTGCTAATTTGCAAAATATAAATATTGTCGAGTAAAGAAGATTAGTAAGAAACACTTGTTTTTTTAGACTCAGCCACGGTAAAGATCCAACTCCACTGATCGTCTCACCGACTTCCATTTTCAAAACGTCCATCATTTGTAAGAGTTGGTTTCATATCATGCATACAAGAACTGATCACATAATAAGAACATTAGCAAAACGCTTGATATTTAATATAATAATCATAAAATAATTGACTAATTAGGAATGTAACAATAAACGGTATTAATGATAACCCCTGTAAAACTACCGATGTACTGTTTTAAATTGAAATACTAAAAAATGTGATTGATAGCCGAATTCTGATAAACTCACGGACTGAGTGGCGCTAGCTCACTAGCTTAAATGGTAATATGAGACATTAACGGCTCTCCCCATTAAGAAACAACATACCCCAATCTAACCTTGGTATATAAACACATTGCTGTCTGAGCAACTACGCTATTCCATTGTGCACATTGAACCTAAAAGATGTGCTCTCTTAGCCCAGAGTGATCGATAATGCAAGTATGCTCGAAGGAATTTGACACGGAGGTGTTTTTATTCAAGGACTGCTGAACACACCACACCGCCCACCAGAACACTCTTATCAGTGAAGCATAAGAAACACAAAACATACAAAAAAGTGGGTTTGTTTTAGTTATTTAAAAAAAATAAAACGATTTCAGTGTGTGTATATAAGTACTTTTTGAACACATTCAAAAATACACCGATAATAATGATAACCGTAATTATTTTGGTCACAATAACAGTGAATTACAATTTTTATATCATTACATCTCTATGACAAATACATTTCTCTAAAAGTAAATGTGTTTTTCAATAGTGAAACTATGGGTACTAAAAAAAAAACATTTCACATCTAAAGTACGAATCTTATTAAACCGCTTCTAAATTGATTAATCATAAAAAATCATTTAAAAAGTTTTTATTTTATAAAAATAAATTTTTTTAAATAAGTTTTTAGACCATGTCCGTGATTACTACTGAATGTATGTGTTATTTATCAGCAGCGAATAGGAGCTTTTGTAGCCTACAACCTGTTTTGAAAAGGTTGTATTATAATTGTTACCAAATAATATATTCCAAGAATCGGTTTGAATCGAGAATCACGATGAATCGAAAATCGATGCTGAATTTAATCGTCACCCAAAGAATCAGAAAAGAATCGTGAGTTGCAAGATTCCAATCACTAAGTGAAACTGTGGATATTTGTGTAGATGTTGTGTGTTTCTGTACACGTGCATCCTTTAAAAAGGGAGCATGTGGCATCTGCAATAAAAATCAGAACTGAGGCTCGCTTTGTACTAAATTGCAGTGTTGCCTGCAGCATTAAACACTTTCTGAAAATGTTGCTGGATGGAAAAGGCAACATACTTTTTTTTTTTTTAAATAATAATAATAATAATAATAATATTAAATAAATACATAAATAGATAAATAAAAATAAATAAATAAATAAAATAATTTAAAAATATATATATATATTAATATATATACAATATAAATATATCATCACATATGAGTAAACCCATTTTTAAATTCTTGCAAAAAGACACCAGGAACACAGAAGATTGACAAAACAAGACAAAGATTACCTTTGGAAAGTGTGGGGCAGTCCAGCACGCTGTGTTAACCTCTGACTACAGCAGTCCACCATTCTCTTGAGAATACTTAGACATTCCCTGAAGGTGGAGAAGAATGGGTAGTGGCTGAGTATGCATAGTGACGTCAGTGTACTGTTGCGATTCCTGGCAGCCATTTTATCTGCATTTCGTTTGAGCTGGCCAGCTTTTTCAGTGTTTAGTTCAGTACTTTGCTGTTCAACGTCATCTCCAGAAGCAGGCTGAGGAGCTGACTCATCTTTCTTGGGCGCTGACAACGCAGACGACTGGCCCCCACTGCTACCATCGGACCCCTCGCTCGCAGAGTCCCCCCCTCGCGTTGCTGTCTCTGTGTGACCGCTCTTGTCCGCACGAGCACGGTGATGCCCGCGCTGAAATGATCGGTAGAAGTTGACGCAGATTCCGTAGCGAGTAATTCCTGAGTCTTTGTCAGTCAGCGTGAAAACAAATGAGGAGTCGTCACGAAGGCTAACCCTTCGCTGGCGTATACTCAGACATCCTTCTGGTTGGCAAAAGAACACCACATCTGGTGGGAGTGGAAAGTCCCGGTGGTCCTCCAGTGGGTATCGGCGGAGGAGCTGAGGCGTCTGGGCCACACTATCACTACTCGGCTGCCTACAGAGAAGATAGACAAACATTTGATTTGCAACGTGTAGTCATTTGTTAAGAATTGTTAATGACAACTAATGTCCTATCTTAATATTAAACAGCGCCTCCAGGATTTTGCTGGCTTTTTTGTGATGTGATTGCCTAAGTAGTTTGAATTTGCGGCAAAAGTTGCAAAGTTTTAATGCTTGTATTCTTTCAGTAACATCGATTCCACTTGTTTTAGGTCTTCCTTGTAACTTTAACCTCTAAAACACTTAAAAAGAAAATATGTATTGATGTTTTAACTATTTTATTGTAGACTTTTAAGGGGTCTTATTATGATTTTTTTTTCTACATTCAAAACACTTCCCTGTGGTCTACATGAGTGGCCCCCAATCTTTTTTGCACCACGGTTTAGTGTAGGCATTTTTTTCCAGAGACCGGCTTTCCACTTGTGCCAGATAAATACAGCAAAAATAAGTGCATGAATAAATACAACTCACTATAACGTTGAATTAGTGGGAGCCCTGGGCTTGTTTCTTTTCAATGAAATGCAGATGGAAATCAGCCTTTGGCTAAAATCCGTCACATTTATATTTTATATATTCATTAACATGCATTGTATCATGTCACAAAGTTATAACAAATATAACAAATGGCAACTTACTGTGAGGAGTTTTATTGTACATCAATAAACAAGCTTATTGGGTGTGTCTAGTGGGACAGGAGAAAGTTAATTCGGACAAAATGCAGTCGTTTATAAATTATTGAATGTTTCCCTGCGGCCCGGTAGCAAATGCGTCACGGACCGGTGGTTGGGGACCACTGGTCTACATACAATGTAATGGTGGTTATTTGGTCAACATTTTGCATATATTATGTTTTACGGACTTATTTTACAGCGGCTTTCTGTTCCGTCAGCCACGTTGTAGTTTTTAGCACTTCCATATGCAGTCTACTGACAGAATTATACGCTTCTTTGTATTAGAAATGGCAACAGCGGAGGATGCATGTACAAGCAAGTCTGCCCCACAACAAGAGGATAGAGGAAAAGAAGGACCTTATTGACTACAAAGTCGGACTACAATAGTGGACTCGCGCAAAGCTCTGCATGTAAACCTTGACCATATACGCAGATATCCGCAGTTGTCACAACTGGGAAAAACGTCACCAATTAGGCAAATTCCAACACTCCCGCCAGCGCTAATGACAGTCAGCTGTTTTGGATATGATCGCTGTGGAACCTCCAGCTGATGGGACGACTTTGACAAGCAAGACTTTATGCTATGTGTCATAAGAAAGGTGCAACATTATATTATGTTTTTAGTCCTTATTTAACAACCAATCATGAAGTTAACTTACATGTCTTGCTTTCATTTTTGTAGATGAAGCCGGGCACGACCGTGCACGCGCGTAAAAAGCGACCAAGCAACTACCGTATTTTCCGCACTATAAGGCGCACCTAAAAACCTCCAATTTTGTCAAAAGCTGACAGTGCGCCTTATAAATGGACCAATATTGAGCCACAACAAACCTAAACTTAATTTTCATAAAGTTTAGGTTTCGCAACTACAGTAAGCAGCCGCCAACTTCTTTTTCCCCCGTAGAAGAAGAAGCGCTTCTTCTTCTACGGTAAGCAGCCGCCCTCGTAGAAGAAGGGTTTCAGTAGTATTTGCTCTTTAATAATGTGTACGTGCAGGCTGGTTTTAAAAATAATGTACATGTCATTGTACCTCTAGTATATCAAAATAAACAAAGGAAATGTAATGCCATCAAGTCAGCTGTTGCTGCTTTTTTCAGGCTTCTGATTGGACAAAATGTGCATGACAGTAGGTGTATGCGTTTGTGTGTAGACAGAGACAGTTTTGAAACTACACTTGTGTGGATGGAGATCGTTTTAACCCCAAATATGTGTTTTTGAAACTTTACATGTTTGTGAGGACATGGCCTTAGTCAGATCCCAAATACACAAAAACAGGTACTAATGGATAAGAAAAGTTGGTTTTGTATTATAGGTTACCTATAAAGTAGATACTGAATTGCATAAAAGCATATACTTAGAGCTCATTGTCAAATTACTGTACTGTTTCAATTCATTATAAATCATAATAGTAATAATTCTGATTACAGAAAGAAACACCATCAAAAGCTCCAAGAAAAGTGTTATGTTCCAACACATTTAAGACCACCGCATATCTAGAGCATTTGTGAACTGTTGAGACCGATCTAGAGCGCTAATTTTTTTGGTAAATTAGAGACAATGAGAGATTATCACACATCATCATCTCTGTCATGTAAATCTTGCCTCCTTACAAGGTCAGCATTGCGAATTAAAATATGTTCTTATATGTCTTACCCTGCATAAATAAATGTTAAACTGATATATAAATACATGTGAACTAGAAACTAAATGTTTATATACTACACCAGGGGTCGGCAACCCAAAATGTTGAAAGAGCCATATTGGAGCAAAAACACAAAAACAAATCTGTCTGGAGCCACAACAAATTAAAAGCCATTTTACATACAGATAGTGTGTCATGAGATGTACATTGAATTGAGATGACTTAAAGGAAACTAAATGAGCTCAAATATAGCTACAAACGAGGCATAATGATGCAATATGTACATACAGCTAGCCTAAATAGCATGTTAGCATCGATTAGCTTGCAGTCATGCAGTGACCAAATATGTCTGATTAGCACTCCACACAAGTCAATAACATCAACAAAACTCACCTTTGTGCATTTACGCACGTTAAAAGTGTGGTGGACAAAATGAGACGGAAAAAGAAGTGGCATAAAACTCGTCCTAGAAAGTCGGAGAAAGTTATACATGGGCACAAACTAAGGTGAGTTCAAGGACCGCCAAAATTAGTAGGACAAAACGGCGCTCGCCAAATACTCGAATCAGTGAAGCATGTTTAATATAAACAGTGTGCTTTATAACAATTAGGGAGGTTTATGTCATGTTTGTCCTCCTACAGAAACCATATTACAACAAAAAATGTATTTTTTTTCCCCTCATCTTTTTCCATTTTTCATACATTTTTGAAAAAGCTTCAGAGAGCCACTAGGGCGGCGCTAAAGAGCCGCATGCGGCTCTAGAGCCGCGGGTTGCCGACCCCTGTACTACACTAACCAGAAGGCTTAGTGCAGTAGACAGGAACAGGAAGTAGGTCTGAGCTATGCAGGAGGACGACAATTGCGTAATTTGATCTATAAATAGATGACATATTGTTACACGCTGTTGTTTCTGCTTCCTCTACACAAGAAACAAACATATGTTTCGATAGAACAGTTAACGTGCAAGTTTGAGCGCTGCCCAGAAACAAATTCCTTAGGGAAATTGAATGAATTGGCACAAATTGGCAAATTCTGGAGATACTAATTAGACCTGATAACTGCATATGGTTAGAGTCCAATGATTCCCTAACCTAAAGGAACATAGTGGTAGAGAATTAAAGAAGTAACAAACATCTAAACCCATAACCCTAGAGAAGTAACATAACTAAACCCTAAGAATAGTGAAGCACAATATCAAATGTTACAGTATTCATTCCCCTATAGCTGCACTGAGAACAGCTCTTTGCTGAACTATCACTGCCTTAGAGCGAGGCATTTTTTTCTGCAGCGACAGCGGTTCAAACAAAGAGATACTGTCTGTCTTTTTGCATGATTCTTCACAGGGATGTGCTATACAAACTAGAGTAAAAATAGAACTGAAGATAGACAAGATTGCATTAATCTAATCTAATTGAAAAAACCTCTCTCTCTCATAGGAAAGAGTTGTTGTATCAGCAGAAAAGACAAGTACATTGGAATATTTTCATGAAAAAGTTAATTGGAATATTTTCAATGAACTTGGTTCACTGTGTGGAATGAAGCCTTTCCTTTATTGAATCTAAACATGTCCAATATATTAGTCACCCCTCTATGATGAATAGAGGAAAACTCTATTCAAGCATCATATTTGTCCTTTCCTCTGAGGGTAAAATGTTTACTTGCAATTTAGAGATATTTTCTTAAGGGCTAATCAACAACAACAGGCTAGGAATTGATTACCTTGCACCGACCACCACCAAGTAGTCCAGGAGTCGTGGGCACATTTTCTTTTTCTCCATGTTGAATCGAACACGTCGTGTATTTCACGACATCCGTGATGAATGGCCACGAGTGATTCAACGGTGGATTTCAGTCAGGTTGTGAAAGTGCTGTGTTTCTATCATCGTTTTTTAGGATTCCAGAAGACCTGCAACGTAAAAGAGATGCATTGGGTATTTTTTCATTGTTATTCCCAGTCATACAAAACATGACCTGCTGAAAATGTAATGAAATTGAGCTTTCTTTCTACTGCTGTACACTGATTTATTGATGATCACAATTAATTGTTTTTTCAAACACCATGTTTTTCATGTATTCAATACTTTTGCCAGGGGGGCATGTGTTTGCCTGGGTTTTTCTGACTCTTAGCAACGTAATTAAAACATTAATGGGTGTTTTTTGAATAAACTTTTATGAACTGTCCAAAATTAGATAAGTAACTATTTTGGAAGTAAACAGGATACATTTTCCGATTATTTTACGTTTAAGTGACAATCCTCAACTTCTTTGAGTCTGTATGTTAAGCTACCCGCCTCCAGCTACAGAGACAAAGAGAGTGGATGACTGACAAAAACTCACAAGAGGGTTCACTCCATGTATTTAATTCCGCTATAGCTAGTTCAAACTGTTATTGGTGGATTCTGATCTGCTTAGATTTTGGAGGTGATCAGGATCATTGTTTAGATTAAGGATTTCTTTGAAAGATTATTTACTAATGGGAGGTCTGCGCTCCCCAAATGTGCTTTTCTAGTTTATTATGTGAAACATTTGGACACGTTTATTTTGTGTTGCCCTCGTTCATACACACATTATACCGGGACTGTTAATGTAGCTTGTTGTTTCAACTCCGTACAGTGGATCAGAGTAACTACTGCCACTGTTGCTATATTTAGCGAGTATTCAGAACACTCAACATTAAGCTTTCCAAAAAATCAAAGGATTTTTCTGGTCTTAGAGACTCTTATATTGGGGTTTAACAATTAACTGTAATGATGATAAACTGCGGTAATACTAACTGTCAAGCATTGTATCGCAGTTTTAAATCAAAATGATCATAAAACCGTGATTGATAATCGCACTTTAAAAAATTTACAGACTGGTGATACTGCTCATTTCCTGGAGAAGCAAGCTAGTGCACTGATTGCTAGCTAACTAAAGTTGTATGAACACATTGCTGTCTAAGAAACTAAGCTATTTAATTGTGCACGTTACACACTAGAGACTGTTATTTTGTTTACGTAATAAAAATATGAGTGTGTATAAGTACTTTTTAGGCACAGTCAAATATAAGTTAACTTTCTTGGGGTGAGTAGAGCATATCTGCTTTCGTATTAAGAGTAAGGGTGTAACGATACGATATATTATTGTGACCAAAATGATCATGGTATTTTGGTCACAATAATATATTATATATCATATCGTTACACCCTTACACTTTTTACATATCTGCTTTTGTGTTTAGAGTAAGGGTGTAACGATATGATATATTATTGTGACCAAAATGATCATGGTATTTTGGTCACAATAATATATCATATCGTTACACCCTTACTCTTAACACGAAAGCAGATATGCTCTACTCACCCCAAAAAGTTAACTTATATTTCTCAACATATTTTTTGGTGCTTTTTCTGTACAAATGACCTGCACATGCGGCATGAGCAATTATGCAAATTAGACATTGACATTTTCAGGGTGAGGATAATTTCACCACACCTACTACTGTGTGTGACTATCTTTGGGACTTTAACTTTAACTTAACTTTATATATCTTAGGGTATCAGTTAGACACAGCTTTGAGATGTGTCCTGGCATCACTTCAATGCAAAAAAACCCTCAACAAAATATATACCTGTGTTCAAATCTACCCTCAAGCTACAGTACATTTCACACATTACAGGAATACTGCAGCACATTCAGAGTACAAAGCCAACCAGCCAGTCTTTCTGCTTCCTCATCTTGCAGCGGCACAGCGCCCACATTTCCTGCACCTTTTAAGCCAATATCAATCCGGATTTGAAAAATAAACCTGACACATGCAACTACGTTCTGAGCCCCACCACGTAAAGCAAAGAACAAGAACGACAATACAGTATATGCTCGACACGCACCATATATTAATGTGATTTGTAGTACAAACCTCCTGACTCACCGCGCCTGACTGTTGTAAATTATAAGTAAATGATTAAAAACATGGTTATGTACAGAAAATATCTCTGTAGGACAGTATACTCACACCCACGCTATAATTGCTACACAAAGCACATCATTTTGACAGCTTTTTGTATTGTTCGAATCTATGCTTAATGTTTAGAAAATGCGTGCATGTGAGTTTTTCTATCGTTGCATTGCGTTGGAAAGTTTCTTTCACAGGGCAGGCAGGACGTGCAGGACATTATTAATACTTACTATTACTTAACTTTTTATGTATGATAATTGTATTTATTGTTAATTATGTATTTAATCATTATTTACTTATTCGTATATTTATTCACTGATGTATTTATTTATTCATTGTTGTGTTACAGAGTGAGTAGTAACAAATGTGTTAGTAACTGCTATGATACAGAAAGGGGTAGGATCAAATTAGCTCTGCTTCTTACTCCTTTTCAGAATAATGTAATGAAAACCTGTAATTATGTGATGAATCATATTGTAATTGCATGCATGTTCAGTATAAACTAACAACATAATCATTATAAGATTTGGTTAATGCTGTTCGTTTTTGGACACACAAAATGTTTTTGTTTTTTTCATATATTATTTTCCATCCATCCATACATTTTCTACCGCTTATTCCCTTTGGGGTAGCGGGGGGCGCTGGAGCCTATCTCAGCTACAATCGGGCGGAGGGCGGGGTACACCCTGGACAAGTCGCCACCTCATCGCAGGGCCAACACAGATAGACAGACAACATTCACACTCACATTCACACACTAGGGCCAATTTAGTGTTGCCAATCAACCTATCCCCAGGTGCATGTCTTTGGAGGTGGGAGGAAGCCGGAGTACCCGGAGGGAACCCACACAGTCACGGGGAGAACAAGCAAACTCCACACAGAAAGATCCCGAGCCCGGGATTGAACCCAAGACTACTCAGGACCTTCGTATTGTGAGGCAGACGAACTAACCCTTCTTCCACCGGGCTGCCCATATATTATTTTGTTTTTCATAAATGACAATATCGTATTGGAGAAGCTATGTTTCTTCTTTGAATTTTGTAGATGAAGAGTATTTTGGTTTTTGTTGTAACCGAAAAAAAAAAAAAAGGGGGGGGACCATTTAAAGGGGAACTGCACTTTTTGGGGGAAATTTGCGTGTCGTTCACAATCATTATGAGAGACAAGAACACACTTCTTTTTTGTTTGTTTTATTTTAAAGAGGATTAAAAAAACACAAGATGTAGCTTATGAGAGTCACCGTTGTAGCCTTTAAAGCCCTCTAAAACAACTTCAAAACCCTCCATCAACGTTTTGTATAAACACTGCAAGTTTATATATAATGTAGTAACAGACACATTAATAACAATATTTAATATGCACAATATTTACCGTATTTTGATCATTTTAACCATTGCTGGAACTAATTCTTCTGCGCATTTATTTCCGTTTCCATAGCAGCGCACGTCAGACTTCTGGCAACAACCCCTTACAGATACCAACACGAGTGTCTTCTAATCATGGCAGATTTGGTAACAACAAAGACGGCTATTTTTGGACAAATGAGGATTTGCAACCTTATCTTTTTAAATCTGAATTTATGGAGGATGAACTACTGCTTCTAGACGAGAGCACAAAGGAAAATTGAGACAATGGAGCAGACGAAAGCTGAGAGAGTGAGGTGAAAGTGAATCAAAGCTGCAAAATGTGGAACTTGGAGCCAAGCAATTTCAACATGGATGGAGTGCTTAGGCAAGGCAAGGCAAGGCAAGGCAACTTTATTTGTATTGCACTTTTCATACACGAGGCAGACACAAAGTGCTTCACAGCACAACATGTCGGACAACAAAGTGGAATTAAAGAAAATAAAAGCAAAATTAAAATTAAAATTAAAATGCAGACAATAAAAAATAATAGAAACAGTGCGGACGTTAAAAGTTAAAAGATTAAAATATTTAGCTGAAAGCTAAGGTGAACATAAAAGTTTTCAGTCTAGTTTTAAAAGTAGTCAGAGTTGGGGAAAGTCTGACATCTTCAGGAAGTTTATTCCAGCTATTTGTTGCATAGTGACTGAATGATGCTCTCCCTTGATTTAAGTTTACTCTGGGAACCGCTAACAGATTGGTCTCAGAAGATCTTAGTGATCTAGATTCTAGAGGGCTTATATAGTGGGAGCATATCGGGGTATACTTCGGCCATAGACCATGTAGTGATTTATATGTGAGCAGGAGGATTTTGAAATAAATTCTCTGATGTACAGGGAGCCAATGTAAGGATTTAAGAATTGGTGTAATATGCTCACATTTGTTGGTCTTTGTTAGAACTCTAGCAGCAGCGTTCTGAACAAGCTGTAGCTTACCCATAATTAACCGGAAAAAAACATCCCTGGCCAGCTGGACCAAACAAATTGTCTATCGAGTGAGTCACACTTTATATTGATCATGATACACGCAGCACGCCATGTGTGTTAGTAAAACTACAGTACATATGCTGTCTGGTTAGCTGTGTACAAACAAAACATGAAATGTGGGCTAATACTTTACAGATACTGTAAAGTATGATTGTTCATGTTTTTCAGTCAGTACAGATTGTTGTCTTGGTTGTTGTACGGTATACCGGTACTCGTATAGTATCGCTGTATTAATGAATCAAAAACGGTACTATACTCTGTTTGAAAAGTACTGATTCACCTTTTTTTTTTACAGGCATTACGGCGCGTTGTCGGCGCATCGTGATGATTTTACGACCAGAGGAGCATGTTCGGCAGCGCACAAAGTAGTTACAAGCAGACAGTGTGTAGACAGAAAAGGGAGAATGGATGCATTTTGGCTTAAAAACTAAAGATAAAAGTGAAGCTATTACACTGAAATGCCCACAGGAAGAGGTGCTTTAAAACATGGCTAGCAAGTTAGCGGCTAACGTCCATCCGCAATCGGCAGTGTTTTAGCTTCTTCTAAATCAATAATCCTCGCCTCCATGGCCACAAATAAAGTACGTTTTTATTACAAGTATCATCCCTTCAGGATGAGAAATAGCTAAACATGCTTCACTACACACTGTAAGAGGATACGATAGCTGACCGGCATCACAATGTAAACAAATGCCATGGGTGGATCTACACCTGACATCCACTGTAATGATACCAAGTACAAGAGCGTATCTAGTCGATACTATGATTATATCAATATTTTTTATCGTCACAAAATTATACTTTTTTTTAATTCATATCATAATCCTAAACTCAGGAAATACGTCCCTGGACACACGAGAATTTAAATTATGACCAATGTATGACCCTGTAACGACTTGATACCGGATCAATACCTAAATTTGTGGTACTATCCAAAACTAATGTTAAGTATGCAAACAACAGAAGAATAAGTGATTATTACATTTTAACAGAAGTGTAGATAGAACATGTTAAAAAGGAAAATAACCAGATATTAACAGTAATTAAGTAGCCTTTGCTTGCTTACTTCTAAATCAGTGGTCCCCAACCTTTTTGTAGCTGGGGACCGGTCAACCGGGGGGGGGGGTTTATTTTATTTATTTATTTATTTATTTTTTTTCATAAAGAAATACAATCATGTGTGCTTACGGACTGTATCCCTGCAGACTGTATTGATCTATATTGATATATAATGTATATATTGTGTTTTTTATGTTGATTTAATTTAAAAAAAAAAAAAAAAATTTTTTTTTTTTTTTAAATTAAATTTCTTGCGCGGCCCGGTACCAATCGGCCCGGTGGTTGGGGACCACTGTTCTAAATGACAAATTGTCTAGTATGTATACTATTTTATTTAAGGACAAAATTATTCTTTGATTGCAATAAGTAACATGTGTTTAATGTACTCTAAGATTTGTTGTTAAAATAAAGCCCATAATGCCATTTTTTGTGGTGCCCTTTATTTAGAAAAGTATCAAAAAGTATCAAAATACATTTTGGTACCAGTACCAGTATCAAAATATTGGTATCAAGACAACCCTAATATATCGAAATAAAATAATGTTTGCCTTGGTGCCCTTCTAACTTGCCTTGGTGATACTAGTTAAAGTTAATCAAATTTGCCTGAAATTATTTTTTAAAAAAACTTATTTAAACTAAGCCTTTTTTGACCAATTTGAACCATTTGATACTAAAAAACAAAATTAAATAGAATTGTTTTTTTCTTTTTTTTATACTTTATTGCAATTTCACTAAATTACACAAAATCTTGTCCTTTAACGTTGTACCCCCCCCCCCCTTTTGTTTTTCAGAAATAAACAACAATAATTATAGTGAATGTCATACATATTTATATACATAAAAAAATAATAATAATAATGGTAGTGATAAAAAAAAAACGGGGAAAAAAAAACGGAAAAATAACCACTCCCATCTCGCACAGATATACAGAGAATCATACTACAGAGATAGTATGTTTAACTATTCTTAACATACATATAAATATGTACACATACATACATACACTACATTCTATTTATATACCATCATATTTATCAATTATTATATTAAAGACATATGTCATTTTTTTCTCTAATACTAAATGTACATTTTCCATTTCTATGATCTGTGTCAGGACTGTTGTCCAGGATTTTATTTTAGGTGCTGTAGTTTCTATACAAATATTTGTTATCTGTTTAATTGCAAAGATTCTAAATATGTTAAATAGATGTAAATGTGTGGATTTCAGTTTGTGCTTTATATTTATGACCAGCATATTTTCTGTTTGCACATTCCCTTTAAAGCATAATAATGATTTAATTCTAATTTTTTACCTCTTTCTAAAAGGGTAACACCGGGCAGGGAAACAACACATGTGTATGGTTTGCTTTCAGTTCACTGAATTATATAAACTCAATAAATAATAATGAATTAAAATTGATCAGCAAAATTAATTCAGGAGCACAATATATAAAGCACTTTATATCAAAAACAAAAAAAACATTTTGTGCAGATATTTTTTGGATAAATAAAAATTAAAAATCGAAAATAAAGAAAAGACATGTAACAAAAAGTCTTCTTTATGAGAAACTTTTACAAGATCAGTTCTAGTGCTAAATATAAGATTACAAAAAACTTGTCTAGGTTATATCACAGTATTTATTTATTTATTCTTTCCTTTTTTTGTCCTTACCAGCTTCTCAGGCAAATCATATTGTTGATGTAGATGCCCATATCGGCTGTACAAATTTACTTTACAAAAGAGATGTGTGGGATACTTCTCTTGTTGCCTTATTTGTATTTGACTTCATTAAATGGATTAATATTATTATTTGGTGCATCCGGGCCAGAGCAGGAGGGGATAGAAAGAGAAAAAAAGGAAGCCAGAGGGGGAAATTCTGGGAACAAGAGGGGGATAAGACAGAGATGACAACAACAACAACAGTAAACACAACAATAACAACATCAGCAAATATGATATATACAAATATGATGTTAAAAGTGTTAGCAAATAATCAGTTAGTGAAATAAATAATACAGAAATGTCATCATAATTGTTATCTCTTCCTAAAAGGGTAACAACACCGGGCAGGGAAACAACATGTGTATGGTTTGCTTTCAGTTCACCAAATTATATAAACTCAATAAATAATAATGAATTAAAATTGATAATCAACATTATTTCAGGAGCACAATATATAAAGCACTTTAACCTATCAAAAACAAATAAAACAATGTGCAGATTTTTTTTAATTAATAAAAATTAAAAAATCAAAAATAAAGAAAATACATATTACAAAAAGTCTTCTTCATGAGAAACTTTTTACAAGATCAGTTCTAGTGCTAAATATAAGATTACAATAAACATGCCCAGGTTATATCACAGTATTTTTGAAAGACATTCACTACTACCATACTGACCAGGCGAGGAAGCTAATGTGCTTTTTTTTTTTTTTTTTTTTAAACGATTACTTAGTACAGTGTTTTTCAACCTTTTTTGAGCCATGCACTTTTTTTCATTAAAAAAGTCCAGAGGCACACCACCAGCAGAATACATAAACAATGAAACTCAGCAGCCGATATTGACAGTGAAAAGTCGTTCTCACAGTTGTTGGATATGAATTCAAATCATAACCAACCAGGCTTCACTATGGCTCTTGTCTCAAAGTAGGTGTACCGTCACGACCTGTCACATCACACCCTGACTTATTTTGAGATTTTTGGTGTTTCCCTGTGTGTAGTGTTTTAGTTCTTGTCTTGCACTCCTATTTTGGTGGCTTTTCCTGTTTTGTTGGTATTTTCCTTTAGCAGTTTCATGTCTTCCTTGAGTGCTATTACCCGCACCCACTTTGTTTTAGCAATAAAGACTAGTTAAGTTGTGCGGATGCTATCTTTTGTGTGGACATTGTTGATTGTCATGTCATGTACGGATGTGGACGGCGTCTCTGCTCCACACGCTGTAAGTCTTTGCTGTCCTCCAGGATTCTGTCTTTGTTTACTTTGTAGCCAGTTCAGTTTTTGTTTAATTCTGCATATCCTTCCCTAAGCTTCAATGCCTTTTCTTAGGTGCACTCACCTTTTGTTTATTTTTGGTTTAAAAATTAAATACCTTTTTACATGCACGCTGCCTCCCGCTGTCGATTGCATATTGTGATCATGACAAACCATGTTCCCGACGTCTACAGAGCAATTAGCTACCTGCTGCCACCTACTGATATGGAAGAGTATAACATGGTTAGTCTGCCGAGCTCTAGACCAGTGTTTTTCAACCACTGTGCCGTGAAAAACAGTCTGGTGTGCTGTGCGATATTATGCAATTTCACCTAATTGGGTTAAAAATATATATATGGTTTATATTCATATCCAACAATTGCGAGAACGACTTTTTATCTTCAATATCGGCTACTGAGTTTCGTTTGTGCCTTGGCTCAAAAAATGTTGAAAAACACTGATCTAGACAGCACATACACTCAACAACATCACATTATTTGTGGATAATAATTACTGGTTGGCATAAAAAGATTTTTGGATTTAGACTTACACAAAGTTTAATAATCCACAAGGGAACATTTTCCACACAGTAGCTCAGTTAGAAAGGATGGAAAGGATTGTGCACAGAAGGGCGAAAACATCCATCCATCCATTTCTACCGCTTGTCCCTTTTTGGGTCGCGAGGGGTGCTGGAGCCCATCTCAGCTGCATTCGGGCGAAAACACTCAAATCCAACATTATAGAGCATCTGGTTCTGCATTCACACTGATAGAATGAATAATGGCGTCTCATTCACGCACTGATGGAGGCTCGGGAGCTACCAGGAGTTTAATCTTGCAATTTTTCAAATAAAACGGATCAAAAATGGTGTGGTTTTGACAACTCGTTCTTTCAACAAAGTGGACGTTTTAAAACATTGACATTATTGCTGTGTCACTCAAGACAATGAGATTTATGACACGGGTCTACATCAAATAACTCAAATGTTAAACCCAAATAAATAGTAGATAGGGTCGCGCAATATACAAAACTCAAAACCAGTGAAGTTGGCACATTGTGTAATTCGTGAATAAAAACACAATACCGTATTTAATAGACATTTGAAAGGCAATTTAAAATAAATAAAGAATAGTGAACAACAGGCTGAATAAGTAATTCGTTATATGACGCATAAATAACCAAATGAGAACGTGCCTGGTATGTTAACTAACATATTATGGTAAGAGTCATTCAAATAACTATAACATATAGAACATGCTATACGTTTACCAAACAATCTGTCACTCCTAATCGCTAAATCCGATGAAATCTTATACATCTAGTCTCTTACGTGAATGAGCTAAATAATATTATTTGATATTTTACGGTAATGTGTAATAATTTCACATATAAGTCGCACCCCCGGCCAAACTATGAAAAAAACTGTGACTTATAGTCCGAAAATTACGGTACAATGATTTGCAAATCCTTTTCAACTTATATTCAATTGAATAGACTGCAAAGACAAGATATTTAATGTTCAAACTGAGAAACTAAATTTTTTTTTGCAATAAATCATCCATCCATCCATTTTCTACCGCTTGTCCCGTTCGGGGTCGCGGGAGTGCTGGAGCCTATCTCAGCTGCATTCGGGCGGAAGGCGGGGTACACCCTGGACAAGTCGCCACCTCATCACAGGGCCCACACAAAGAGACAGACAACATTCACACTCACATTCACACACTAGGGCCCATTTAGTGTTGCCAATCAACCTATCCCCGGGTGCGTGTCTTTGGAAGGGGGAGGAAGCCGGAGTACCCGGAGGGAACCCACGCAGTCACGGGGAGAACATGCAAACTCCACACAGAAAGATCCCGAGCCCGGGATTGAACTCAGGACTACTCAGGACCTTCGTATTGTGAGGCACATGCACTAACCCCTGTCTCACCGTGCTGCCCTAGGGCGAAAACAAAAAGTGTACAGCTCCACTAATGGACATTGGAGTGTTACTTTCAAAGGCAAAATTAAAGTATTGCTAGAAACATAATTTTATATGGGACTTTATTGTATTATATGTATAGTACATGTTCCAAAAAGAAAAAAAGCATAAAACACCACCAGAATTAGAGATATTACAAGTCAAAGTGAGGAAGCTTAGTGTTACGCTCATGACTTGGTGTAACTAAACATTACCCTATAACAGTGGTTCTCAAATGGGGGTAAGCGTACCCCTGGGGGTACTTGAAGGTATGCCAAGGGGTACGTGAGATTTTTTTTAAATGTTTGTCAAAAAGAACTGTGAAAAGAAATGCAACAATGCAATATTCAGTGTTGACAGCTAGATTTTTTGTGGACATGTCCCATAAATATTGATGTTAAAAATGTCTTTTTTTGTGAAGAAATGTTTAGAATTAAGTTCATGAATCCAGATGGCTCTCTGTTACAATACCCAAAGAGGGCACTTTAAGTTGATGATTACTTCTATGTGTATAAATCTTTATTTATAACTGAATCACTTGTTTATTTTTCAACAAGTTTTTAGTTATTTTTATATCTTTTTTCCAAATAGTTCAAGAAAGACCACAACAAATGAGCAATATTTTGCACTGTTATACAATTTAATAAATCAGAAACTGATGACATAGTGCTGTATTTTACTTTTTTATCTCTTTTTTTCAACCAAAAATGCTTTGCTCTGATTAGGGGGTACTTGAATTAAAAAAAATTTCACAGGGGGTACATCACTGAAAAAAGGTTGAGAACCACTGCCCTATAAGATGAAGGCAATTGCATTTTATTGATATTTGAAATGTATTCAATGTTTATAAATGAATATTTAAATATACTAAATGTAAAAAATGGAATAAATATTCAAAATAGGATAATTAAATGAAATCTAGTTTGGTTACGCCATCATGAGCGCAACACAAGGTTGTAAAAGTTTCAACTCCAATTCTAAATAAGATGTCAAAAGCAAACTGAAATCAAATACACACCGCTTAAAGATTGATCAATACCTATTTAAATTTAGTGATACATAAATATGATGATTTATCAAAATATAAAAGAAATATACCTGAACAGAACGCTCATGATGGTTACACCAAAAAGTAACGCTATGAATCGCGTTTTTCCAAGTTTTTGGGGCATTTGTGTGCTATTTCCAAGCATCTCCTTTTTATTATTGTTGATTTTAAATGGTCAAACTAATGCATATTATGCATGCATGCCCTAGTAAACAAAAAAACAAGTCATATTTATTTTGATTGTTACATTTTGAAGTACATTTGTGCAGGTGGGTGCAAATGTACCCCATTACCAGAGTTGTACACAAAAGGTATAAAGTAGACTTAAAATGTACCAACTTTTAAACCAATTAGGTGAAATTACATAATCTCCCACGGCACACCAGACTGTATTTCACGGTGTGGTTGAAAAACACTGACTTGGTACATGTTTACTCTACCCTGTAAATGTGTACTGCAAATACCATTAATGTGAACGCAACACAAGAAAAATGTCGACACATTTTAACACTATTTGACTGCGGCGACAACTAGCCGGGGGCGGCTGTGGCATTACAATAGGATAAAGCTGTCGTTATAATATATTAGCTAACTCTAGCGTATGAAAAAATATATTAATAAAACATCGCCATATTTGTCATCTTATATGTCCACCTATTAGCTTT
Source organism: Entelurus aequoreus (assembly GCF_033978785.1). NCBI lineage: Eukaryota > Metazoa > Chordata > Actinopteri > Syngnathiformes > Syngnathidae > Entelurus > Entelurus aequoreus. The sequence continues at coordinate 77,577,164 of NC_084732.1, read as the reverse complement.
TCCTACGTCACCATTGGATTAGCTAGCTCGTTGCTAACTGGAGCGTTGTCGGCTTTGAATCGCCTGTCGAGTATTAAAAAACACAAATGTGACGTCGGCACAATATTCCTTTTTTTTTTTTTTTAATTGTGCTGACGTTGATAATATGACACCGAAAGGTGAACTTTGTGACGAAAACGCCATCCTCACCTGCTGACATTAGCCTGCTAGCTTCACTGCGCCGTTGAGACGCCAGCTGCTGGTAATGACGGCCCGCCTATGAGATGCCCTTCTCGGTCAGAGAGAGAGGGGAGTAGTCGGTCTCTTCCTCTCGCAGCGCCGTGAAACGTTAAAATACATAAAGAACGTAAGAGCCAGCCTTCGCGCCATGGATAAAAAAAAAAAATAATGGATGCAAATACCTTGTCCACCTCCCTGCTCAACCCGCTCCTACCTTCCCTCACAACATCCTCCTCTTCGCCCTCATCCGTGTGGGCAGTTCCGCATACTGGGGGTGGACACTTCGACACGAATGTCGATAGCACGATATTTTTATTTTCTATCTTTATACAACTATATGTGTTTGATGTCATTATAGGTTTTGACCATTTGTTTGAAAAAGTCTGAAAAACACGTTTGCAAAAAAAAATAATTCTATAAATATATTTTATAATGCGTTCTTTGGGTGTCCCACGATTCGATTCAATGTCGATTTTTGGGGTCACGATTCGATTCTAAATCGATTTTTTTCGATTCAACGCAATTCTCGATTCAAAAACGATATTTTCCCGATTCAAAACGATTCTCTATTCATTCAATACATAGGATTTCAGCAGGATCTACCCCAGTCTGCTGACATGCAAGCAGAGTAGTAGATTTTTGTAAAAAGCTTTTACAGTTGTAAAGGACAATGTTTTATCAACAGATTGCAATAATGTAAATTTGTTTTAACTATTAAATGAACCAAAAATATGACTTATTTTATCTTTGTGAAAATATTGGACACAGTGTGTTGTCAAGCTTATGAGATGCGATGCAAGTGTAAGCCACTGTGACACTATTGTTCTTTTTTTTTATTTTTATAAATGTCTAATGATAATGTCAATGAGGGATTTTTAATCACTGCTATGTTGAAATTGTAACTAATATTGATACTGTTGTTGATAATATTCATTTTTGTTTCACTACTTTTGGTTTGTTCTGTGTCGTGTTTGTGTCTCCTCTCAATTGCTCTGTTTATTGCAGTTCTGAGTGTTGCTGGGTGTAGTTTGGTTTTGGAATTGAATTGCATTGTTATGGCATTGCTGTGTATTGTTTTGTTGGATTGATTAATTAAAAAAAAATATATATTTTTTAAAAATGAGAATCGATTCTGAATCGCACAACGTGAGAATCGCGATTCGAATTCGAATTCGAATCGATTTTTTCCCACACCCCTAATATGTATGTTGGCCTAAAACCAGGGGTGTCCAAAGTGTGGCCCGGGGGCCAGTTTCGGCCCGTCGCTTGTTTTCTATTGGCCCTCGGCAGATCATAAAAATGTAATGTGTTCATTATTATCCAGACGTTATTAGTATTGCTGTCAAACGATACACTTTTAAAATCAGATTAATCACACTTTTGAAATTGGATTAATCACAACTACTACTCGCTTGCATGATTTCATCCATCCATCTTCTTATCCGAGGTCGGGTCACGGGGGCAGCAGCCTAAGCAGGGAAGCCCAGACTTCCCTCTCCCCAGCCCCTTCGTCCAGCTCTTCCCGGGGGATACCGAGGCGTTCCCAGGCCAGCCGGCAGACAGTCTTCCCAACGTGTCCTGGGTCTTCCCCGTGGCCTCCTACCGGTCGGACGTGCCCTAAACACCTCCCTAGGGAGGCGTTCGAGTGGCATCCTGACCAGATGCCCGAACCACCTCATCTGGCTCCTCTCGATGTGGAGGAGCAGCGGCTTTACTTTGAGCTCCCCCTGGATGGCGGAGCTTCTCACCCTATCTCTAAGGGAGAGCCCCGCTACCCGGCGGAGGAAGCTCATTTCGGCCGCTTGTACCCGTGATCTTGTCCTTTTGGTCATAACCCAAAGCTCATGACCTTAGGTGAGGATGGGAACGTAGATCAACCGGTAAATTGAGAGCTTTGCCTTCCGGCTCAGCTCCTTCTTCACCACCACGTCTCGATACATATATATATATACATATACAGTATATATACATATATATATACATATATACATGTATGTATATATATATATATATATATATATATATATATATATATATATATATATATATATATATATATATATACAGTATATATACATATACAGTATATATACATATATACATGTATGTACTGTGTATATATATATATATATATATATATATATATATATATATATATATATATATATATATATATATATATATATATGTGTGTGTGTGTGTGTATATATATACATAAATATATATACAGACACATATATATATATATATATACACACAAACATATACATATATATATACACACACACACATATATATATACATATATATATGTGTGTATATATATATATATATATATATATATATATATATATATATATATATATATATATATATACACTATCGTTCAAAAGTTTGGGGTCACATTGAAATGTCCTTATTTTTGAAGGAAAAGCACTGTACTTTTCAATGAAGATAACTTTAAACTAGTCTTAACTTTAAAGAAATACACTCTATACATTGCTAATGTGGTAAATGACTATTCTAGCTGCAAATGTCACCCACATCTGCGGTCATTCACATCGACGTCCCACTGGGTTGTGAGTTTTTCCTTGCCCTTATGTGGGCTCTGTACAGCAGATGTCGTTGTGGCTTGTGCAGCCCTTTGAGACATTTGTGATTTAGGGCTACATAAATAAACATTGATTGATTGATTACTTATGCACTATTTACTTTATTTTGCTCAAAAATGATATGTAATAACAGGGTATAATGCAGGGATGTCTAAACTTTTACAAATCTAAGGAAGTGGGGGCAGCTTTGGATATCAATATATATTTTAACATTTTTATCGCTTTGAAATGGTTCTTGACCTGACTGTGGTAAACACAGGTATGCAAAGTATGAATTATTAATCATAAATGTTATAATTGCATAGCTGGAGCATGAAAAAAATCAGTTTACAATCTTCTAAATAAGGGTTTTAACATAATGAAATATTCCCCTTTAGACTTATTTAATCCCATATATTGCTAACAGATATTCACTTTTACAATGCTTTCTGAGGCTGAGCCAATCTGTGGTTACAATATTGAACAGTGGTTTGGTCTCCTCAATTTTACTCTCGTTTTAATATTTTTACTTTATTTAGCTATTTTAAGACTGAGAAATATGTTATGAATAATAATAATAATATATTTTATTTGTAAAAAGCACTTTACATTGAGTAAACAACCTCAAAGTGCTACAGTGTATTAAAAAATAAAATAAAATATGGTGTCTAAAGTGTTGCTTGGGGGCTATTTACAAAAATAAAATATATACAGTAAACTGTATTTTTGTGCCTTTTAATGTTTAAAAAAACAAATATCAACACAGCAACCCAAATATTTTCATTATTTAGTATGAGGCCATCTATTTTTTATAGGCCATTATTTTGTCATCGCAATACAATTTATGGTGGCTTAGGACTTGTGTCTCATTTATTTTTTAAATATGCATTATGGATTTTTTCATACGAATATTAAATGAGAAAAAGTACATTTACCTTTACCTAACAATCAGTAATAATGATTTCAGTATTGATAACAATAATCTTATTACTTTGGCGCATAATTGGCAGCCCTAGATCTCATACATGAACACTATTTTTATCTATACGGACAAAAAGTGCAGTTAAGTCTTATGGCCATCAGGTGCCATCTTTCAAAAAATAAATAAATAAATAAATAATATACATATATATATATATATATATATATATATATATATATATATATATACACATTACATATATATATATATAATATATATATATATATATATATATATATATATATATATATATATATATATATATATATATATATATATATATATATATTATACTCTACGGGAACAGCAACAAACTGCAGTTGCCTTTCAAATCCTTGGAGGAGGAATTTAAGGTAACTAGAGCCAGAGAAGTAGTACAGTACAGGGACTCAAGTGATCCGAAGGTGGCCAAAGCAGGGATCCAAGTGAGGACTGGCAGGAAATGGAGGGCAGAGGAAGCAGTTCAAGAGGCAGATGCAAGGCTACGACACAGGAGTCTGGTTGGAGCAGTCACACGGGGACGAGCTGGGCTAGGATCCTTTCCAACTCCCCAACTGAACACTAGGGGGAAGGAAGGCCGACGTCTTGTTCAGGATGAGGTGAGAGCGGCAGTGGAGGAGACAAGAACCTGCAAGGCTGTTGGAATGAAGCAACAGGGAGCTTGGACAAGATGGGTGAATGCTGTTGAGAGGAGAGTGACCTGGGCTGAGCTTTGGAAAGCCGAGCCGCAACGCATCAAATTTCTCATCCAGGCAGTTTATGATGTGCTCCCAAGCCCTTCAAACCTGCACACATGGGGCATAGCAGAGACACCAGCATGCCCACTGTGCTCCAAGCGAGTAACCCTGGAACACATCCTCAGTTGCTGTACAAGGGCACTTGGAGATGGAAGGTACAGGTGGAGGCATGACCAAGTCCTGAAGACCATCGCTGAAGCCATTAGCACAGGACTGGCATGGGCAAAACAGTTCCACCCCTCCAAGAAAACCATCGCCTTTGTCAGAGCTGGGGACACGCCAACTCCTGCTAGTGGAACATCAGGAGGCATCCTGACGTCTGCAAAAGACTGGCAGTTGTTGGTGGACCTTGAAAACCAGCTGAAGTTCCCCAGCCACATCGCAGTCACCACCCTGCGACCAGACATTGTCCTTGTGTCTGAGTCAACCAAACAAGCTGTGCTGCTGGAGCTGACAGTCCCGTGGGAAGATCGCCTGGAAGAAGCCTTCGAGAGGAAGCTCTCCAAGTATGCAGGACTGGTCAGCGACTGTCAACAGGCTGGTTGGAGAGCAAGGTGTTTCCCTGTGGAGGTTGGATGCAGAGGATTTGCAGCCCGTTCCTTGGTCAGAGCCTTCAGCAGTTTGGGCATCGATGGAGAGAGAAAGAGGAGAGCCATCCGCAGTACCACCGAAGCGGCGGAAAGGGCCTCGAGATGGTTGTGGCTCAAAAGAGGAGATCCTTGGAGTCATGGTAGCTAGCGAGCCGTCTGGACACAAGCCGGGGGATTTGATGACCCCCGGTTGGGTCGCTTGGAGGAGGGCGTATGACCAGTTGAGAGACCCGAAACACCCGGTGAATCCAAGAGGTCACTGAGGATGTGTCCAGACTAAGCATCAGTAGATGTATGTACACAACATATATATATATATATATATATATATATATATATATATATATATATATATATATATATATATATATATATATATATATATATATATATATATATATATATATATATATATATAATAATACCTGGGATTTATATAGCGCTTTTCTAAGTACCCAAAGTCGCTTTACATGTTAAAAACCCATCATTCATTCACACCTGGTGGTGGTAAACTACTTTCGTAGCCACAGCTGCCCTGGGGTAGACTGACGGAAGCGTGGCTGCCAATTTGCGCCTACGGCCCCTCCGACCACCACCTGTCATTCATTCAACATTCATTCACCGGTGTGAGTGGCACCGGGGGCAAGGGTGAAGTGTCCTGCCCAAGGACACAACGGCATGGTAAGAGGCATATATATATATATATGTGTGTGTGTATATATATATATATACATATACATATCTAAATATATATGTACACATATACATATACACATATACATATAATATAAATATATATACGTATACATATATATACGTATACATATATAAAAAAAAATATATATATATATGTATACATATACATACATATACACATATATAAATATATATATGTATACATATATATGTATACATATACATATATATATATACACATATATAAATATATATATGTATACATATATACACACACACACACACACACACACACACACACACACACACACACACACACACACACACACACACACACACACACACACACACACACACACACACACACACACACACACACACACACACACACACACACACACACACACACGCTTTGGAGCCCCTGCCTCAAAAGAAAATATTTGCCTGGGTGCCCTTCTAACTTGCCTTGGTGCCCTAAAATATGAGCCCTCCTTTAAGGCAACACTTACCTTGACCTTAAAAAGTTAAAATTTGAGGCCTGAGATACTCTTATTTACTTAGTAAATGAGACAAAGTATTTTTTTTCCATGATAAAAAACAATATGTGATGCAATTTCTTTCAATGTTCACATTCTAACTAAAAATGTAATACGATTCATATTTCAGCTTTAATTTACCGTACATACAAAACAAGACGATTCTTGGCAGTTACATGTATTAAAATATAATTCTATTTTCCAACCGTCTTTTTACAGCATCGCCCCTTGCAAACAGAAGAACTGGAACAAGATTCAGAGATCAAAAGGTCAACATTAGGTCACATTAGCCAAACACGGATGTGTTTTAGTGCGTACAATCTCGTTTGATTAGAGGACTACACACAGACTACCCTGCAGGCTACTTTAAACCACACTGCTTCATTAATTCAATTTGATTATTTAATACATTATTTTTTTTAACATAAATTAAATGTCATCGACAACCAAGAGTATTTTTTTTTACTTGTGTTAGTCAAGTACGGGTACTGTTGTTTGCTTTTGATTTGTTAGGGTCTGTAACACACATTCAACGCCATTCCAGGTACAAATCAAGACCCTTTTTCATAATTACCACGTGCAATGGTACACACTTCAATTGCATCTAATTTCCACACCTGCTTGCCAGTAAATCTCAATAAAACATAGCATATTGGAAACATCTGTGCTTTTCCTCGCTAGGATTAGCACACGTCTGCTATGTAAAAAAAAAAAAAATAAAACACATCTGGAAGATTCTTTAAAAAAGACATTCAAATAGCATCAGTTTATGCCTGTTACAGTTGAGGAACACCACACCAAGTGCTGAAAACTGTATTGTGCTAGTATACTTAATTTTACGGTAACATTTCCAACTATTCAAATGCTCCAAGGAAGTGTAAATTAAAATTCAAGAGGTGATATCACTGTAATTTAAATAAAAACAATGGTTATGCTGTGAAATAGTTCTGAAATGGTTATTGGCGCTTCCTATTAATCAGCAGTAGTGAGACAAATTAGAACAATCCAAGAAGTGTAATCTTGCTCATGTTCCTCATACTGTACATCCGAAACTATAAATACATCAATAATGGTAATTTCTTCCACCTTTGTCCACATCAGGCTTTGTTGCATTTCAACTTGTTACTACGAGAGGAAGCACAAATATGTCCGTCTTTCTGAAGTCATACAATGTTCTATTTTTAACAAGACTAACCATCCCAGTTCTATAAGTTCTCAGATATTACCAGTTGAATAGTAGCTGTGGTCCTTTGTATCTCTCATACATGAACAGTGGAACCTCCATTTACGAACCCCCTTATTTTAGATCTTCTCGATTTACGAACTTTTAGATCAAGCCAAATAAACCTCCAATGCGCAAACCATGTCTCTCTATTCATTCATTTATGTTGTGTCCAGCCTGCAGGCCAAAAGCAGGGCCCTCCACGTCACTTGCTCCGCACTACACTACTAGTCACTACTCAGCGGTGTGTGCCTTTTCTGTGTTTTGTCACCTTTTACATGTCCATTTTGCCAACTCAATATGAGTCCCAAAAAGACAACAGACCAGCGTAGAAAGGAGAAGGGAATCGCTGAAGACTATTTACGAGGAGTACATAAATGGCGCTCACAAGTATGATAAGACCATACTTCGTTTGTGATGAGACCAGACGTTTCTGGAAAAAGACACCAAAGCAGACTTACTTCACAGCAGCAGAGAAGGCACTCGTTTCTTTCAGCACACACACGGTTCCTAACTCGCCCCCGATCCCTTCACTCTCTCTCTGTCTGCTTTCTCGCCAGTTCCTCCTTACCGATGTTAATGCCAGTGGATTAAATGTTCTCGATTGTAGCAATATTGTGTAAAGTTCAGGATTTTTGTGATTTCTGATTGTTTTGTGAGGGCACCCGAGTGACTTCTGAGTGTGCGCGTGTTGGCAGAGCAGCGCCTTTAGAGGACAGCAGTGTGTACAAGAACGTTATGTTTGTTTGATATACAACACTGTAAGACTGGGCGATATATTGAGTTTGTAAGATATATCGATATATTTTTAAACAAGATATGAATTAAGAAAATATCGTAATATCAATATAATTTATTTCACGTTAAAATGACCGAAGTTGTGTTCCTTGTTCTCCCCCTCCATGGGTGACTAAACCCCTCCCCTTCCTCCTTCCAAGACGTGCTTGCACGTATAAGAACATCCATGATTGGTTGGTTGTTTACTATGATGAGTCACGATTGGTTAGGGACAGGCCAATCAGAGGCAAGATAGGGCGGGTCATCGAACCAGGAAGGGAAATCACAAAGTGCCTGCCAGCAAATTTGTTTTTTTATCTGACTTTGATATATTTTGTATTATTTGCACAGCTATGTTATTTATTTTACGTAGAAATAACATTTTTCTATTTTATTTATGTTATTTAATTCTGTACTACTTAAACAGTTTATTTTCTCTGCTGTTAATACCCATCTTGACTAACTGGGTTAATAAAAGTGCCACTGACTGTTTACAGAACAGTTGTCATTCACTTAAATTTTACTGAATATCGCTCAAAAATGAATCTTTATATGTATACTTTCACCGAAAAATATACAGAATATCGAGTTTAAGTAAAAATATGTCGAGATATACTTTTTCATCCATATCACCCAGCCCTGCAGCACTGTATAGTTCAAAGTGTACAAACCTTCACTAAAATTGGGTCTTTTGTCAAGGCTGGAACCCATTATTTATAATTACATTGTTTCTTATGGAGAAATTTGCTTCACTATAAGGACATTTCGAATTACAAACCTCGTTCAAGAACAAATTAAGTTTGTAAATCAAGGTTCCACTGTATGTTTTCCCCCCCCCGTTTGTTTTATGTGATCCATGACATCACTTTTGTCGTTTGCTATTACTAAGGATTAGTATGTATTCATACAATCGTGTGGAGACTTCACACATAACAATAAATAATTTGTGTGCATTGTTGTTGATAAACAGGATCCCACCCAAGTGATCTATTAAAGGATGCATCTACTTCACATTAGTGTACCTGAGCAACTACACAGACTCTCTGTACTGCACTGCTTCCAAAATGTACACAAGCATGTCTCCTACCAGGATGCAGGTACAAACCTGAACTGCAGCTGTACCCGAGTTACTACTGAATAAATTAACGGTAAGCCCAGCTGGAATCATGACATGAAGCAACTATTATTCCGAGAGCAATTCTGAATGTAGCTGTTAGATAAAAAAATTAGTACTGCACTCCATGTCCAGAAATCATCCAAAAGCATCCTGCTGGCATTACATGTCGGGAAAAATCATGCCTGCATCCACAAAGAGGAAAAACTACGACTTCCATCTCAGAGCAAAAGGGCATTGACACTCCTCACAAAAAAACCCCAACAGCAGCGCGATGCTGGAAGGAGTCCATGACCACATGAGACGGGTTCAGGCTCCTGCGCGATGCCGTGCCAAGTCATGAAATTCAGGAAAAGCCAGGGAGTGTGATATCGGGACTGCAGTCACTCGTTGACGTCCCAAATTTCCGACAGCAGCGGGGGAAGTTTTTTGTCCTGAAGGCGGAGGGCAAAAACCTGCTCGGAATGCACGCTGCTTAGCGTACGGAGGCTCACCAGCTTCATCAGCATGCGTGGGAACATCAAGTGATCCTGAGGAAGAAAGAAACATTATCATTTTTATTTTTTTCCAGCACTGTCAAACTTGACAAGTTAGGTCGTTTCCACTCTTTGCAGCAGATTAGTCCTCCAATGCTATTTGGCAACCAAGATAGAAGATTATGAACCAGTGTTTTTTAACCATAGGGCCATGGCCCATTGTTGGACCGCGAGCCTAACCCAAAATATGTCTGTATGTCAGCTGTGGTACGTATTGGCCCAGTGGTACCGTTTTTTTTGGACTATAAATCGCTCTGGAGTATAAGTCGCACCGGCTGAAAATGCATAATAAAGAAGTGAAAAAAAAACATATAAGTCGCACTGATTTTTTGGGGAAATTTATTTGATAAAACCCAACACCGAGAATAGACATTTGAAAGGCAATTTAAAATAAATAAAGAATAGTGAACAACAGGCTGAATAAGTGTACGTTATATGACGCATAAATAACGTGCCTGGTATGTAGGGATGATACTCGAAACCGATTTTCCCGGTTGTTCGATAAGAAAAGAATCAAGTCCTCAGACTCTAATCCCTTTTTGAGAACAGGTACCCGTTATCGAGACCCCTATAGTAAAGAAAAAGAGTTGGTTCTTTATTCGAATCCCTGGGAACAAATCCCGTCCCGACCAGTAATGCTGCGTGGGACATCACAAGAAATGACGTCACGTAGCTCAGTCATTAGGCGCAGATAGGGAAAGCAGGAAAAACAATGGACTGGAAAAAGTGCTCCAAGGTGTAATAAAGTTCAAAACAAAATGTATAATCCAATTAATAACTTTACTGAGAGATTTGAGCAGGGTACAAACACATGACGAACACTTTTACGACCAACCGGAAACATAGCAACCAGGCTAGCAACGCACCTACTTTACGGCAGCTGTCGCAACATTCTTAAAGCAACCGCAGCACATATATATACACTACCGTTCAAAAGTTTGGGGTCAAATTGAAATGTCCTTATTTTTGAAGGAAAAGCACTGTACTTTTCAATGAAGATAACTTTAAACTAGTCTTAACTTTAAAGAAATACACTCTATACATTGCTAATGTGGTAAATGACTATTCTAGCTGCAAATGTCTGGTTTTTGGTGCAATATCTACATAGGTGTATAGAGGCCCATTTCCAGCAACTATCACTCCAGTGTTCTAATGGTACAATGTGTTTGCTCATTGGCTCAGAAGGCTAATTGATGATTAGAAAACCCTTGTGCAATCATGTTCACACATCTGAAAACAGTTTAGCTCGTTACAGAAGCTACAAAACTAACCTTCCTTTGAGCAGATTGAGTTTCTGGAGCATCACATTTGTGGGGTCAATTAAACGCTCAAAATGGCCAGAAAAAGAGAACGTTCATCTGAAACTCGACAGTCTATTCTTGTTCTTAGAAATGAAGGCTATTCCACAAAATTGATTGCGTGACCCCAAACTTTTCAACGGTAGTGTATATACAACATATATGACATGATCTCCCTTTTTTAACTTTTGTTTTTCTTTCCTTGTAAACAAAACAAAATCACACTGTATATGTGTTGTCTGTCTAATTATAAATAACGCAGACGAGGCGTGTTGGCTGAGTTCTTGACGTTTACTTTCACAGCGTGCTCATAACCTCATTCTTAGCTGCCGGGTGGCGACATGCAACAACACTTTTCGGGGCTACCGCGCATGCTCGTCACTCCCGTTGCATGCTGGATAGTGTAGTTGTTATATTCCCTAGCTCATAACATCACATCTTTCCCCCTATAAAGAAATAATGTTAACTCAATAAAGTGTATTTCTTTTTTTAGCTTTAACTTTTCATTTTTTAGCATTGTAACCACATTTGCAAAGAACTTTTCTCTTTATAGAATTTTCTTTCAATAACGAAATAAAGTGCAAAAATGTCAAAGCATCATAACAAACAGTTATGTAAAATAGCAGCAGAAGTGCACTTTTTGGAGAGCTGTATTATTTTCAGTTTTGTGCCCAAGGGACTGATTTTATTTAACACTATATTATTATTATACACCTATAGTGATCACAGAGACAGGTTGTTTTTGTGTTACTGTATATTAAAGTTAAAGTTAAAGTACCAATGATTGTCACACACACACTAGGTGTGGTGAAATTTGTCCTCTGCATTTGACCCATCCCCTTGATGACCCCCTGGGAGGTGAGGGGAGCAGTGGGCAGCAGCGGTGCCGTGCCCGGGAATCATTTTTGGTGATTTAACCCCCAATTCCAGCCCTTGATGCTGAGTGCCAAGCAGGGAGGTAATGGGTCCCATTTTTATAGTCTTTGGTATGACTCGGCCGGGGTTTGAACTCACAACCTACCGATCTCAGGGCGGACACTCTAACCACTAGGCCACTGAGTAGGCTTATATTTGGCATTATATTTGTTTTTCTGAAAAATCCCACTTAATATATACTTTGGGTAACAACAGTCAATATGTATTTATTTTATTTTATTTTTTTAGGGGGGTAACAGTCAATATTTATTTATTAGATTTTTATTTTATTTCATTTTTTTTTTTTTTTCCATATACAACAACCTATCTGGACTCGATAAGAGAATCGATAAGGAATCGGTTCGATAAGAGGATTCGATAATAGGCTCAAACTCGATAATTTCTTATCAAACATCATCCCTACTGGTATGTTAATGTAACATATTATGGTAAGAGTCATTCAAATAACTATAACATATAGAACATGCTATATGTTTACCAAACAATCTGTCACTCCTAATCGCTAATCATTTCACACATAAGTCGCTCCTGAGTATAAGTCGCACCCCCGGCCAAACTATTAAAAAAAACTGCGACTTATAGTCGGAAAAATACGGTAATACACTTTTCCACCACTTCTGGCAGTAAAGACAATATCAAATAAAGTCATAATGAAGTTTCTTAGTGCAAAAATTATGACTAAAGTGGTGGAGCTGTATTTTCATTTGCACTTTACTTTTAATGACATATATGATTATTATTAATTTTTTATTATTTCTTATGAATCCCTCATTCTGCAGTATATTTGATAAGTATGTATTTTTGTAATCAGCCTGAATTAACCCTTGGTAATAATCTTGGTGATTAACACGTGGCTTCATAATATTTGACACGGTTTATCCTGTTAAACTGTAAGTAGGTTAGATTTAATTATTGAATATGATTAAAATCAGGGTGTAAGATTACTAATTCAGTGTTAATATTTGAGTGGGTCCTTGGCTCCTCTGTAGTGTAACAACATACTGGCCGTTGTTGAAGTTATTTACTTATTTTGTAGTATTTAGTGTTGTTCGGTATTTAGATCTAATTATTCTGAATTAATTTAATTTAATTATATTTGTTCATTTAAAAAACGTTCTCATTATTTCTGTTTTTTGTATCATTTAGGCACTTTGGGGCAGAGCTTTTCAACTGACAAGTTGAGTTCAAAACTTGGGAAATAACTATTTTAGGAAAAAATTCCTGTTGTAAAGAGGAACTTGGACCACACACATTGGCAGATCCTTGCATTGACATTTAAACCTTGCAAGCAAACAGAACACTGGGGTCCAAACTTGTGATTCACAGTACATAACTGAGGCCCCCCTTTAAAGCCAGGGTACTTAAGTTGAATTCTTTAACAAAAAAAAATTATAGTAGCATCTTCCAGTATACCGTAACAGTAATCATTTCTGAAAAAAATTGTACGTCTGCGTGCTGTCTGTGCCTTATAAGTATTTTAGTATATAAAACCCTGTGAGACAAACTCATCTGTCTTCGTTGCGGTGAACCCCCTCAGATCCAATCACAGGATTTATAGAAAGGAGGGGTTAGAAGCGGCAAAGAAAAAGATATATAGAGAAGAGCGTGCACGGTGCAAACTTGTTTTCCGTAAAGCACAGCTGCCAAACATCCACTTAGAAAGATCACAATACCTGCACTTGCTGTTTAAGCTTATGCTGCTAAAATACCCAAACAGAGGAAATCAGAGGAAGAAAAGACAGTCGTGTACGTCTAAAATAACCAAAGAGCCAAAACTAATAAATATTAGTCCGGCGTATTCAAGATGCATTGCGGGCCAGTCTTGGACAAACTTTGGACGCGCAAGTGGCTGTTTTCCTTCTAGACAGGCAATCTAATGTTACATTTACCTATATTTTGTGTGTATCTTTTTGCGTAGAGACATGTGTTACCGATACTCACACGATTGTTGTTCCATCTATCATAAGCAGAGACATAGTTTGTGGTTTTTGCATTAAGATTTTGCTAAATCTTTGTATAATATATTGCGATATTATAGCTCATAATTAGAGTAAAAAAACACGTACCTTTGACGACAACATTTATTTTCCGCAACTAAATACGAACTAAGGGATCCTTCGATGCAATTTCAGACTGTCAACCACCTATGCGTGTGCACCTACAGCTCTAGTGTGTGATTTTGTGCACTTCCAGAGAAGAGGAGACTGGTAGGGACTATCAGTGAGGTGCGCAGAGTGGGGTGTGGGATTTACAGTTAGAATTCTGCCTGGTGACACAAGATTCAAGTACCGGTACCCCAGTCCTCTCCTTTTTGGCATTATTTTCGCAATGTTATTCGGGTAACTTTTAGCTTGTTAACTTCAGATGCAGTCTGTAGTCATTTCTTCAACTTCTTTTGTTATACTAGTGGTCCATTTTAGACCCTCTCCTTTTCATCTTTTGGGCTATTCAACTGGTGGTTCACGAGTTTAGTTAAAAAAACTTGTGAGAGACTAACATTTTTGCAGCAGATTCTTACAATCACTAGAGAGCTGTCATAGATGCAGAAAGTCCTTAAAAACAGCAGAGCGCTCCTGTAACTCTGAGAAAATAAAATAAATAGACCAAAATAACGGTAGCTGGTTCCTTGAATATACAAAACTAGAATACACCTGGGTGGGCAAATGTTTTTTTTCCAGAATGGGACAGGCACATAAATTGTTTGTTGCCAGCTTGTTTTGGATAAATAAACCATGTTTTCATTTGAATTTGACTTTTTTTTGGCATTATGTTTTAAAACATAACCACTGGTTAGGGGTTAGGGGGTACTCGGCTAAAAAAAAGTTGCAAGTTGTACAAAGCACCATCAACCAGATTAATGAAAAATATGAAAACACAATACCGACTGAAAATTAAACATGATTAATCTGCTTTAATGCACAGTGGCCCTGTTAGTAAACACTTTATAAAAAATAAGGACTGTCAATCAAATTACTAAACAACAGAATAAGCCTTTGTCAAATCTTTAATTTAGTAAGACCTTGAACACTTCTGACAACGCAAGAGTTTCACCTGCGTTTGCATCAACCTTTCTAATGTGCATTATTGCCATCTACTGGATTGCAGTAGATGGCAGACCCACATTTGCTAATCTTTTTCCTCACCAGGATTGTTTGATTTATTTTAGGGCAGTCAATTTCAACAACGCATGTGATTAATCACAAATAATTATTGTATTAATCATGTATCAACGCAGATTAATTACCCTAATTGGGTTTGACTGTAAATGCTCCTTTACCTTCAGATCGGATGGTTATCGCTTAAAAAATAATGGGACTTTAGGTAATTTTTACCAAGTATTAATTAATTAATAGCAAATAAATTACATATATTTAATAAAAAAATATCTTTGTATGGTATTCTAATAATACAATTGCATTTGTGTCAAAATATTGTTTTTAAAGTTAATTTAGATTATGCAACAAAGTCATTTAATCCAAAAATAGGATTAATCTGATTAAAAAAAGGTAATCATTCAACAATACAAATTTCCATCCATCCACTTTCTACCGCTTATTCCCTTCGGGGTCGCGGGGGGCGCTGGAGCCTATCTCAGCTACAATCGGGCGGAAGGCGGGGTACACCCTAGACAAGTCGCCACCTCATCGTATTTATATATTTTCCTTTTCTGTACTGCAAGAGAATAGGTTTGCAGTATTTTGCAGTGTAAACTAAAATACCTTTACCAGTATTCTTACAAATGTACTAACATTTTTGCTGAACTTAGACTGCTGTGACAATATTGCTTCGCCTTAGCTGGGGTCTGTGTTCTAAAGCATGCTCTTTTGTCCACATAGCAACAGGATTTAGAGTCGTTGAAAAATTTGCTACTTTCGGTTTTAAACTCTTCGAGAAAATTTTGTATTTTTTAGCTTTAACTACGGTATATGTCGCTTACACACCACAAAACCAACCTACCCAACAGTTACTGTCATGACCTAATGTGCTGGCTCTGATTACGCCAACAAGGACATGTCGACACACAATATGTAACAAGAGAAGTTGTAATGTAAACCAGTGGACGCTTACATTTGGTCTCTTTATCATGATGTAAGAGCGCAGAGCGTCAACGTATGGTTGCTGTAACCTCTCCACAAGATCATGATCCTGCACATTTGGCCGATCTGGGGGAAAAAAAAAAAGATGTTAAAGCACAATAAATATCTTTTAAACATGCACAAACATTTTCCTACAGGCACATTTGGGTTGTCACAAAACCAGCATGTCAGTAGTCAATACAGATTCTCAATACTTTTTTGATACCACAATTAAAAAAAAACCCTGAACACATCTACTTTTAAATTAACTACTTAATTAAAAACAGCTTCAAACTGTCAAGTATTTAAGATCCCTGTGCTTCAACATCTTTTTGCACATTATTCAAATTGCAGTATCAGCTGCCAAGAGGTAACATACGTTAAAAAAAAGAATAGCAGTGTTCTATAGCCTCCCAGTATATCAATACAAACAATAATGTTTTCATAAATAACAATATTCAACTATTTTAAATTTTAAGTATATAAAACAAACGATATTGTTCTTAATATTCATAGCGTGACATCATCACGTAATTTGTAATGAAATAGACTAATAAAAAGTCTAAAACTTACACTTATTCCATCCATCCATTTTCTACCGCTTGTCCTTTTGGGGTCACAAGATTCAAATACCACAGTTTTAAGTCCTCTCCTTTTTGGCATTATTTTCGCAATGTTATTCGGGTAACTTTTAGTTTGTTAACTTCAGATGCAGTCTGTAGTCATTTCTTCAACTTCTTTTGTTATACTAGTGGTGTTCCTCAAGGGTCCATTTTAGGCCCTCTCTTTTTCATCATTTGGGCTCACGAGTTCAGTTCAAAAGACTAACATTTTTGCAGCAGATTCTTACAATCACGAGAGTGCTGTCATAGATGCAGAAGGTCCTTAAAAACAGCAGAGCGCTCTTGTAACTCTGAGAAAATAAGATAAATAGACCAAAATAAGAGTGTACTATAGAGGAAGCTGGTTCCTTGAATATACAAAATTAGAATACACCTGGGTGGGCAAATGTTTTTTTCCCAGAATGGGAGAGGCACATAAGTTGTTTGTTGCTAGCTTGTTTTGGATAAATAAACCATGTTTTCGTTTGAATTTGACTTTTTTTTGGCATTATGTGTTTACCACGCAGGAGTTAAGTGGTACTTGGCTAAAAAAAAAGTTGCAAGTTGTACAAAGCACCATCAACCAGAATAATGAAAAATACAAAAACACAATACCGACTGAAAATTAAACATGATTAATCGGCTTTAATGCACAGTGGCCCTGTTAGTAAACACTTTATAAAAAATAAGGACTGTCAATCAAATTACTAAACAACAGAATAAGCCTTTGTCAAATCTTTAATTTAGTAAGACCTTGAACACCTCTGACAACACAAGAGTTTCACCTGCGTTTCTATCAACGTTTCTAATGTGCATTATTGCCATTAGTGGATTGCAGCGAAACATTACAGACCCACATTTGCTAATCGTCGTAACATTCGTATATATATATATATACATATACATATATATATATATATGTATGTATATATATATATATATACATATATATATATATATATATATATATATATATATACATATATATATATATATATATATATATATACATATATATATACACATACATACACATATATATTTACATATGTATGTATGTATATGTTATGCCTTTTTGCTCTATTTTACAATTTTTTGTGTGTATGTAATTTCTAGTATGTGCCACCAGTCTATAAAAAAAAGAGCTGTGTCATGCAAATGGCCCCCAGGCCACACTTTGCGTTCCTGGTAAAATAAGTGTTCAAAGTGGGTGTTCAAAATGTTGCCAAACAAAGGAAGACAGTCTCTGTGGCCCCGTTTACACTGCACACCAAACCAGATTTTTTTTGCCCTCAAGTGAAAACATTTGGATTTTTTTGCCAGTTTAAACGCTCCAAAGTGCTTCAAATCTGATCTTCGCACGAGAAAAGCTGCAGACCGCCAGCGGAAGTGGATACTTCATCACAACATCTGGTTTGAGAGCAAAGTATTTCTGCGACAGCCAAATTTTCGGCGCATCACTAGTCAATGATGCGCAAATAATAGGCTTTATGTAATATATGAATATATATTTTTATTCCAAAGAAATATCGATTGTTAAAGGATGGGAATTACAGAATTCGGTCAACTTCCTTTGTTTTGACTTTATAGAACTGCGCATGCAAGTGACGTCGAGGCCACATTGGGATAACATTGGGGCCTGTCCGCATTAATACTGGCATCTGATAAAGATTACATTTTACCTGCAGTGGCAGCAGCCAGCGAGTAAAAATCAGATTTGGGCCACTTTGGCCTGCAGCGTAAACATGGTCTTTGATTTGTTTTCACTTATAGAAGTAATAAAGGTTGGGTTGCACACTTTTGGAGGTGTTCTGCACGCTAAGGTAATGCACACTCCCTGGGCTTGTGGTGGCGGATCTCCGCTTTCACTCAGGCGACAAATTATTATCTGGCAAAGCCACACCTACAGTGCCACAGTTGTATCATAATGTGTGTATGAGAGGGCGAACCGGAAGCACCAAATTTGCATTTGTGACTCAAATAGCTAAACTATGGGAAACACTAGCTCATTTTTTTCATCGGTGCAGAATTGACACATCTCGCAAAAGAAAAAAATTGTACAGTACTCAGTACTGTTGATATTGAAAAAAGCAGGACCTTAAGTATTTAAATGCGCGTTATCGATACTTTTGACAACACTACAGACAAATATGGTTCATGTTGTCTGATAAATATGAATTCTGTTTCTATTTTTTGGTGAGGATGAAAACCAACCTGCTGAAAATATGTTGATGGCAATAAGAAGAGCATATTCAGCTTCGTCCAACTGCAGATCATTCATTCCTTTAGAAAACTCAAAGATGGGATTGATGAACTCAAACTGAAGGCCTGTTGAGAAGAGGAATAAGACACATATGAGATGTCGACAGTAGTAGCATTTACTACTCCTGATGTTTTGAGTTACACTTCGTGTTTACAAACACACTCCCATAAATTAATTACAAGCGCAACTTTGGTGCGTTGACAAAAAATTGACTCGAGAACGAGTTACAGCCGAAGCAGAGGAAAAATACAGTAGTGTGTGTGCGCCACGCGGCTGTGTATGTGAGGCTTTGTTTCTATGTAGGGGACATGCATCGGGACGCGACGGACACAGAGTTTGCCGATTCAACACACGCATCTAGCCGTCCGATTCAGATTTTTTCTCTATGCTTCGTGCCTCTTAAGACCTCACTGTAGTTACCTCTAAACTAAACAAAATTGATGCTAGTTCACCATTTTGTTCTCTCTTTTTTTCCAAATAAGAATCGATAAGAAAACCAAAAAAGAACCAATCGTTAAGCAAAATCAAAAGAAACCGGAACAATCTTTTTAATTCCACACCCTATATGACACGATATCAACATTTCATAATACGGTTATCATGACCAAAATTTTCCTGGTGATCATTAGCATTGCAATGATATTGAATGTACTCAAAAAGTACTTATAGACACGCTGAAATCTTTTGACCACGTAATTTTTTTCAAAATAACAAAAAAAATAGACAGTTAGAAAAGCCACTATTTTGCATGTTTTGTGTTTCTTATGCTTAAGCTCCACATTAGGTCAGCCCAGAGCCTGGGGGTCTTCAAAACCCTCCTTAAGACCTACCTCTTCTCGCTGGCCTTTGACCTGAGCTGAGTCCGCCCACTAGGCCACCATTTCTAGTCCCCCCACTCCCACCCCTTCGCTTTAGTTTTATTTTTCAATTTGTCGCACTTTTATTATTATTATTTTTATTCTGCAAATTTGTACTTTTTATTCGACCCCTTTTACCGTATTGCATTTGCACTATCTTGTTCAGCACATTCATTGTTTATGTTCTTTGTCTTGTTTAGTTTTTTGCTCTATACTTTTTTAACCTGTAAAGCACTTTGGTTCAATTTAAAAGTTGTTGAAAACGTGCTATATAAATAAAGTTTAGTTGACTTGACTTGCCTATGCTTCACTGATAGTGTCTTAGTCTTGGTATTTTATCTGCTTTAATGGCTAAGCTTTTATTATTTGAAGTATTGATGTGTACTGTAGCACTTTAAATTGTATTTAAATAAAGAGTGCCCAACAAATACAATCTCATCAATGTCTCTTGTATTCATGTTAGCATTTAAGCTAGTGAGGTGGCGACAGTCAGTCCGTGAGTTTATCAAAGTGCAATTATCAATCAGAAATTTTTCAGTAATTTTAGTTTAAAACGGTAATACTACAAATCATCACAATCTGGGTTTTTTTTCTCTTAAAAAAAGTGATTGTTTACAATGAGCAAAATCTCACAAATCAAATTGGACAATGAAAATCCTTAGTCCAAGACAGCCCTACATTTTACACTTCATTATGTCCTCCAAGTGGCAATGCGTCAAGGAAAAACAAAGTCCTCACCATGGAGGTGAAATCCAACATCATACAAAACTCAGAGAGACAATAAATGCCCACAGATATTAGCCAAGCATTTATTCCCAACTGCTTGACTGCCTCAGCCCTCATTAAGATAAAGATTAGCAATGTTTATGAATGCTCGAGGAGTCATGGACTCTGTGTTGCTACAAGAAGATCTGGGTGTAGAGGAGGAGGTTATCTTTCCAGACTAGCCTGGGGAAAAAATATTTCAGACCGCAGAAGAGCCAGCAAGACAACCCCAGTCAGATCAAAAAGGATGTGTAGCGCAGAGCTTTTATTGTAAAGCCTGGAAATGAAATGTGTGACAGTTAGACGATGATGGATGTAAATAATGGTTTTAGAAAAGGAGCTTGCACAAGAAGTCCTTTCATTGCTGCTTCATTTAAATATTGCGTTAACTCTTTGTATTACTGTATTTTGTTAGTCCTTTATGTGTACAGTGTGAATGATTTAGGAATTAATTTAGGTATAATTTAGGTGTAAGAACATAAATGTAACCCAAAACCATTTGTATGTAAAAGCTTATTAACTAGTTAGCATCTGTTTTTCGGAAATAAACTATTTGGGGAAGCTGTCTCATAACAAAACAATTTCTTACATTGTATCTTTTGCAATAAATATTTGAAGAAAGGTTTTGCTTCTACATTAAACTTTAATCACTTGCATTAAATGACGAAAGAGTAATGGAATAAATGGCATTCTTATGCTGTTTCACAATGTCCATAAGCATCCATTAAAATGTACCTGCTTTTGCGAAATCCTCCTTATTATAGCTAAAATCCTTTAGAAACGTAATGCTCTCAATGGCAGGGTTGTATCGACGAGACGTCTCCAGCAGCATAATCTGATGAGGACAAGGAATATTATTGACTGTAAATATAGTCAAAATACTATACTGATTAAACAGTATTATTGAACAAAAGAGTAGAAAAGAATAGAAATATTGTGTAAGAAGTTGCAGGTGCTATGAATTGCGAGAAAAGTGGTTAAGATGTTTGTTAAAGAACGTGTTAGTCTGAAGCAACAACATTATTGTGTTAAAATAGAAACATGACAAACTTCTATGGTTGACGTCTTCAACAGCGCAATCTGGTCCTCCCTTGTGAGCTCGAGAAATCCAGGAAGCTGCTTGGCAAAATCCACAATCTCCTGGACCGACATGATTGCAAGCTCAGTGAAGTGGGCGAAACGCTGCTGACGCACTTCTCGGTTTTGCAGATCCTGATTCTGTGGCCATGGCTGTTTTTTTTTTGTTTTTTTTCACACACACAAAAGCATTCACTATGATTAATCACATGCACACCCACCATTCCCAAATACAAAATGACATTTGTTCTCATCATATTTCTTCTACCTATCTAGCTTCCAAAAAATAGATAACTCACATTTTTTTTTAATCAATACATTTTTAATTACCGTATTTTCCGGACCATAGGGCGCACCGGATTATAAGGCGCACTGCCGATGAGCGGGTCTAGTCAGGTATATTTTCACATCAAAGGGGTCATATTATTATTTATTTTTTTCTAAATGGAAAACACTTCCTTGTGGTCTACATAACATGTAATGGTGGTTCTTTGGTCAAAATGTTGTATAGATTATGTTTCACAGATCATCTTCAAGCCGCTTTCTGACAGTCGCTTTAGGATGCATCGTTTTGTGGGCGGTCTTATTTACGTGGCTCACCTTCTCCCCGTCATCTTTGTTGTAGCGGTGTAGCGTGCAAAGACGGGAGTGGAAGAAGTGTCAAAAGATGGAGCTAACTGTTTTAATGACATTCAGACTTTACTTAAGTCAATAACGGAGCAGCATGTCCTCATTCGTGGCTCACTAGTGCAATAACAACGCCGGAAATGTGTCCTGTGAAAAAACGTCCGACCGGAACGCTCTAATAACTAAAGTTCCTTGGGTGAATAATTTAAACTAACTATACCGGTATGTTTTAGCTCTTTCATGGCGAGTTTAGTGACAGAAAATAAGAACTTTACACTACTTTATATTACAAATGGCAACAGTGGAGGATGAATGTCCCATAACAAGAAGATAAAGAAAAAAAAGCTTATCGACTATGGTGTCGGCACGGACTACAATTGCAGACGCGCACACATTTTCAGGACTTATGCAGATCCCAAATACACATCAGCAGGTACCAGAAGGTAAGAAAAGTTGCTTTTGCATAATATTGCGAAACAAAACGTCAGATAATGTCTTACCTTATACACACACCATAATAATATTCGTATGTTGAAGCACAGTACAATCCATCAAGCGGTGCGGCTTCATAGCTTACCAAAGTCGTACTAAAACATTTTGATAGATTTTTGAGCGCTGTGTGTAATGTTCTATATTTTCAATGGAACGTATAAAATGTTGGTGTTGTTTACTTGTGTCATATTGCAGTCTACACGTATTTCTTAAGTGTGACTGCCATCATATTGCAGTCTGCACATATCTCTTATGTGTGACTGCCATCTACTGGTCACACTTATCATTTCCCCATGTACCAAATAAAATAGCTTCGAGGTCAGTAAGCACAACCAAAATTATTCCGTACATTAGGCGCATTGGGTTATAAGGCGCACTGTCGAGTTTTGAGAAACTGAAAAGGATTTTAAGCGTGCCTTATAGTCCGAAAAATACGGTAAATGGGATCTTGACAAATTCCCTCTTTTCTGACTTATAAACATTGTTGTATTCAATGTTAGATACTCGTGTAAAACAAAGTCAAAGCAAGGTTCATGCATTTTGGCGTGAGCTTGCACGCAGTTTCGGATGCCTCCGTTCAAGGGGTTTTGCAGACTGGCTACGTTGTGACATCATGGCGAGGTGGATGTACTTATTTGGACATTAAGTCAAATTCTCTGCTTTCACTGGAACTGAGGGGCCAGGCCCAACTCCTGAAAAACCAACCCCACACCATAATTCCTCCTCCACCAAATTTCACACTCAGCACAATGCAGTCCGAAATGTACCGTTCTCCTGGGAACCTCCAAACCCAGACTGGTCCATCAGATTGCCAGATGGAAAAGTGTGATTCATCACTCCAGAGAAGGCGTCTCCACTGCTCTAGAGTCCAGTGGCGACGTGCTTTACAACACTGCATCTGACGTTTTGCATTGGACTTGGTGATGTATGGCTTAGATGCAGCTGCTCGGCCATGGAAACCCATTCCATGAAGCTCTCTGCTGACTGTACGTGAGCTAATTGGAAGGTCACATGAAGTTTGGAGCTCTGTAGCAACTGACTGTGCAGAAAGTCTTTGCACTATGCGCTTCAGCATGAGCTGACCCCTCTCTGTCAGTTTACGTGGCCTACCACTTGGTGGCTGAGTTTCTGTTGTTCCCAAACTCTTCACTTTTCTTATAATAAAGTTGTGTAAATGTTCTGTTTTTGTATTGTGCATTATTATGGTACACTCTTTTATTGCTTCTGTCTCACTTTGGAATATTTAGGAGCGAGGAAATTTCCCCACTGGATTAGTTGCACAGGTGGCATCCTATGACAGTTCAATGCTGGAAATCACTGAGAGCGGCCCATTCTTTCACAAATGTTTGTAGAAACAGTCTCCATGCCTAAGTGCTTGATTTTATACACCGGGCCAAGTGATTAGGACACCTGATTCTCATCATTTGGATGGGTGGCCAAATACTTTTGGCAATATAGTGTATATCGGTTGGTAGCATCGCTATGGAAACGCTAAAAACTACCGGTACAACAAAGATGATGGGGAGGAGACGTTTCGAAGTGGAGCCAAGTAAATAAGACCACCTACAAACGACACCCTGAATAGACGGTCAGAAAGCGGCTTGAAGATGATCTGTAAAACATTATTCATACATTTTGACCAAAGAACTATCATTACATTTACGGCTGTGAATCTTTGAGCACCACATGATTTGATTAGATTATTAGGGGTAACAATTTGATTCTCGATTCAAAACGATTCTTGATTCAAAATCAATATTTCACCCTGTTAGTGATAGTGGATTTCCCTTTCGTGCAGCGTGTTTTTCCTTTTTCCATGGCCTGGTCAAACGACTTTGGGATCCGTCGGCTGCAATTTTGTCGGCGTGCGGGCGAAAAACTCTTATTTAACCAACCCAGAAGCGATGCCGCGGTTTGGCCACCGGAAAGAACACAGCATGACAGGTAAGGTGTCCACATTTAAGTTGTATTTAACAATAAGAAAAGAGGGGAAATGGTGTTACTGGTGTTCCTAATATAATGGCCTTGATAAGCGCCTGTGTAAATGTTTCGTGTTTCAATGTGTACACCTGTGGCTAATCGACATGTGCGCCCAATATATCTACAAAATACAATTTGTCTAAAAATATGGTGGGTGCGACTTAAAAAGAGGTGCGCTATATAGCCTGAAAATTACGGTGTACAGATTTACCCGGTCACAACATTAGGAACACCGACACACACTCTGATCGATTAAGACCTAAATGAAAAAAAAAAAGTTTATTTTAAAAGGTGCCGATTGTCTTTTTCGCCATCTCTGGGTGAAAGTTGGATGCCAGTTTACAAACGTATAGGTTTCTGGCCGTTACCCTCAACTATCCAGGTGAGAGGCATGATTTATAATATGGAATTAACTTTTACCAACTCAGAGGTGGTCAAGCAGTAGCAACAGCTCAACATGTCGATATAGCGTTAATATTCAGGGCACGAGATGTAAATGGAGTATTGTTTGTGTCTTTGGATGTTTTTCAGAGGGCTTTATGGGCTGCATTGTGAACTCTTGGGAACTATAACTTGTTAAAACAAATTGAATTTCAGCATGAAAATGCAGACATATTTATATACCGTCACTTTTGGTCGATCGAGGAAGGATCTTTTGTTACATTGCTTCTGCATAGCCACCAGCTTCTCGATCATTTCCTGCTGCTGTGGATCCAGTGTAGTTGTTTCTTGCGGAGGAGTGGGAGTGACCACTGTCGACGAACGGGCTGTTTCATCATCGTGCTGCTTCTTCATTTTCTTGCGCCGGATTTGCTCTTCAGAAAGAACACCTGTGTGCCAAAGGGGACGCGGGTTTCAGCAAAAAGCTCAGTCAAGTAACTCAGAATGAGTGTATTATTAGAAGTTGGTGCAGTAAAGGGCTTTAGAAGAATGTGGCACACAAACACTCACACTGCGCGAGCATGCCTGCCTCGCGGCACTTGCGCAGGCGACATTGCTGGCACTTGCGTCGCATGTACATGTCCATTTCGCAATGTCCGTTGTTCTTGCAGGAGTACTGGGCACTTTTGATGACACTGCGTCGAAAAAAGCCCTTGCAGCCCTCACAGCTCAGGACGTTGTAGTGGAAACCAGAGGCCTTGTCCCCACATACGCTGCACACCTCATTTCCCAGCATCTTCGGGGCAGGACCCTTCTTTCTCTTCACAGGCTGACCGTCTACACAATATCAGGTGAAGATGAACAAATCAGAAAATGATCTATTAAACAGTAATTATGTGTGACACCGTGTGGAAGTTTTTATTAAAGACTTAAGAGGTGTCGATATTTTTGCATTAATAATTATTAGTCATATTTAGCTTATGTTTTATAAATTCCATTAATCTAATTTCAAATCTCTAACGGTACATTCTCTGTATACATGGAGGCATCAGAACAGTGCCCCAATCTTTGTACTTAAAAAATACACTCTTCGATTCATTTTGGGTTTTTATATAGTGCTTTACAGTACCCAGCACAAAACCCAAAGCGCTTTACATTGTACGTCACATTCACACACACACTCATACACTGATGGTGGAAGCTGCAATGACTTACCACGACCCATTAGGAGTAAAGTGGTTGAAGTGTCTTGCCCAAGGACACTACAGCCGTGACTCGAATGGCACAAGTACATTTAGCTGCGGCCGCAGACACTCTTAAGTCGCGCCCACTTTAAATTTAAGTCGCACCTACTTTATTCAAATCGTATCAAACTTTATTTAGGAAGCATTATAAAGTAATGCAACACAAAGTGCTTTACAGACTTAAAAACAATACCCGATGACCCAGATCCCCCATTATCGCACACACAAACAAAAAAACAAACACACACACACACACACACACACACACACACACACACACACACACACACACACACACACACACACACACACACACACACACACACACACACACACACACACACACACACACACACACACACACACACACACACACAGGCACATATATGAACAAATTAATGCATGGCTGAGTACAGAGGAGACACGTGAGTAAACACAATCACAGAAGCCATATGCACCAGGTCGTCATCAAACCACCAAAACGCTGACACAAAGCGCCCCCACAGCACGGCTGATAACCCCTGATGGATATGGCTCCCTCTGAGACTTTAGGTCTAAGTCGTGTCCACTTTAGGTCTAAGTCATGACCAGGGTTAGGTTTGGGTTTTGGTTAGGGTGAAAGTGAGATTTGGGTTTTGGTTAGGGATAGGTTTTGGTTAGGGTTAGGGTTGCATAGAATCAGCCAAAAAATAGCAATACATTCAACAATCAAAATAATAACAACCATGTTGCGTTGCATTAGCCATCTTGGATTAAGTTACAAATAAAGTGTCCACTCTCGACTTGTCAGGGCCACTAAGGGCAAGTCTCTAAGAGAGAAGGGAATGGCTGCGGCTGCTGACACTGTAAGTCACGTCCACAACGTTATCCAAGATGGCTAATGCAACGCGCCATGGTTGTTTTTTCGGTTGTTGAATGTATTGCTTTTTTGGCTGATAATATGCAACCCTAGCTCCAACGCTAACCAAAACTATTTTTAGCAGTATTTTTCTTTATTTATATCTAATTTCCATGTTATGTATTGTCTGTCTAGCTTCACTTCCGTTTAAGAAACACTCCACGTCCGTTGTCATCACCCATGAGGATAAGCTATACCCTTCTCAGGTATAGCTTCGAACCAGGAACCCTGAAATTGCAGGCACAGCCGCCTTACCAGCTGAGCCACACGCCCCCATTTTGCGCATGCATGGACTAATTTTGCTTGTGCGTGACATCTTTTTGTCCGCAAGTTGAAACCAATCTGAGGCAGTGTAAAGCGTTTAAAAGTGACCAATCAGAAAGGAGTGAAGTTGTTGGGCCGTGTATTCAAAGCCTGCCCCTATATACCAAAAGGGTAAAACGTGCGTAAAGAAAGACACTGCAAGTGCAAAAAGACGCCGTATAAGGGCAAAAAAACGCTGCGGTAGCAAAAAAGATGTCGCAGAGTGTGATTAATACGCACAAGATTTTCAGCACTGTTCTGACGCCATATTTGCCCTCTTCTTGGGCTTGACTGACAGCAACAGTACTCCCATTCGGCAAAAAAAAATAGTATGAGGCCGCAGCGAAAAAGAGATCCCCCTCTGTCACAAAATTTGGCCAGTGAGGAATAGGGATTGGAAGAATTATGTCTTACAAATATTTATTATAAACTAAATACGTATCAATGTGTGTTTATGGTTTGTACAAGTTTGAATGTTGTTAATATACTGTATCTGCCGCTAATATATGGAAAAATATACTTTTTTCTTTAAGAAATTAGTGGGCGCGGCTCAAGTATCGCTCTATAGCTGGAAAATACGGTATATAAGAATTCATCCAAAATTAGGTTAAGTGCGGCTTATATTTAAGTGCGCTCTATAGCCCGGAAAGTATGATAATAGTTGTTTTGTACAGACTTTGTATTTATAAAAAGTGTCAAAGTGTCTAAAGGCTTTGTGTAACCTACCAACTAACGCACATATAGTTTGAAAACCAATACTTTAAGAAACTCTGTAATAATAATTAACACAATCTTTAGAACTGAACTAGTTTTAAGAGTTTTCTTTTACCTATGCTGGTGGATGTGTCACCCGCTGCAGGGTCGGGTTTGGTGTCACTTGACTCTACTGGCATATGGCTGTTCATCCCAGTCATAGCGGGGCCATTATGAGGCGGGGCATGGAAATCATCTGGCTGGGACAAGTCACTAAGAGATACCAGTCTTCCATGCTTCATTCTGGTGCCGCCATTGCTCTCCTCAACCATGCAGTCCAGCTGCAGCTCTGCAGCATTGTCAAACACTTTACTCTCATCTGGACACAAAGCAACTCACTTATTTTCACAAAACATATATTTTAGAAGACTCTTCATTACTATGCACAATATACAGTATAATGTTTCACAACAGGTGCATAGTGTTATTTATATCTTGATCAAATAATAGCTCATAAAAACAAGCAACCTTACCATGACCAACATCTGGGATATCAGTCACAGACAGCGTTGACATCTTCTATACAGCAGGTTGTCATAACGAAACCGTGTACCTGTGGGGGGAAACAAAAACAATCAAAATCAATAAATAATGAGGGCTGTATTGAGGAATGTGGGTCTTGCTCAAAGGGAAATATTAACGGGACCCTTTGCTGAAAGAAAAAAACGGAGTCTATTTAGAGGAGACCAAAGTCAAACTGTCTGGCTGGTAAAAAAAATATGCCTCAGGCTCATACAAAGGAAAGCATTGTGGAAACCAGGGGTGAGCATAGATTTCTGATCATTAAAAAAGTTTTCAATGATTGGGAATGTTTGTATCAAGAACAGTCGTGTGTGGACAGTTACTGTATTTCCAAAAACTAACACATTAAATACTAGTAGGTCCTGTTCTTGAAAGTTCTGGTAATTAGTTTGTAATGCAATACCTTTAAATTGCCTTAATGTGTTACTTTTACACTTCTCTTAAACAGTGGACATTTCCGGAGAAAATACACGTCTTAAAGTAACTATCAGAGGGCGCATAAAATTCCAACACAACTGGTTGGATGCAAAGGCATATAAAACGTGAGGTAAATGTACAGTACTTGTAGAAGGCTGCAATAACTAATTTTGACTAATTTGATTAGAAATAAAGCTTCAATGTATGTTTTGTTGCTGTAATTAACTGTTTAATGAGTGTAACTAATAAAAATTTATAAAATTGGGACACAGAGTGCTTGCTTGGTATGTTAAGTAAGCGGACATAGTTTCAACAAAGTCGCTGCAATAGAGCTGTAGTGTGGTGGCTAAAATTTCATTATTGCACATATGTAAAAGTGAAATTTTATTCATGATGATGTGAACTTACTAAGGAAAAAACAACAACGAATGTTATGGCAAGTAGAAAAATCGTTAATTTCAAATATTTTCCTTTAAGAGGAACCACACTTTTTGGGGGGGAATTTTGCCTATCGTTCACAATAGGCACAATATTTTACGAGAGGGGGATGTTTAAAAATAATTTTAAAAATGCTTGGACGATGCGGCTAATGGGAGTCGTTGTAGCCTTTAAAGCCCTCGAAAACAACTTCAAAACCCTACATCAATGTTTTATATACACACTGCAAGTCTATATATAATGTAGTAACAGACACGTTCATAACAATATGTATGTTCAATGGTCATTTTTATCATTGCCGGAACCAATTCCTCTGCGCATTTATTTCCATTTCCATAACAGCGCACTTCCGACTTCTGGCAACAACTATCTGTGCTATTTCTGGAAACAAAGACGTGTGGGTATTCTAATGACTATTTTTGGAAAAATGAGGATTCACAACCTTATATTTTTTTAATCTGAATATATAGAGCAGTGGTTCTCAAATGGGGGTACACGTACCCCTGGGGGTACTTGAAAGTATGCCAAGGGGTACGTGAGATTTTTTTTAAATATTCTAAAAATAGCAACAATTCAAAAATCCTTTATAAATATATGTATTGAATAATACTTCAACAAAATATGAATGTAAGTTCATAAACTGAACATCAAATCAAGTAGGCTATTCCATTCATTACCATAAAGCCAGAGTTTCCCCCATGCCATGATGGTTTGACCCTCTCTAAAATGTCTGTCAAGAAGAACTGTGAAAAGAAATGCAACAATGCAATATTCAATGTTGACAGCTAGATTTTTTTTGGACATGTTCCATAAATATTGATATTAAAGATTTATTTTTTTGTGAAGAAATGTTTAGAATTAAGTTCATGACTCCAGATGGATCTCTATTACAATCCCCAAAGAGGGCACTTTAAGTTGATGATCACTTCTATTTGTAGAAATCTTTATTTATAATTGAATCACTTGTTTATTTTTCAACAAGTTTTTAGTTATTTGTATATCTTTTTTTCCAAATAGTTCAAGAAAGACCACTACAAATGAGCAACATTTTGCACTGTTATACAATTTAATAAATCAGAAACTGATGACATGATGCTGTATTTTACTTCTTTATCTCTTTTTTTCAACCAAAAATGATTTGCTCTGATTAGGGGGTACTTGAATTAAAAAAATGTTCACAGGGGGTACATCACTGAAAAATGGTTGAGAACCACTGATATAGAGGATGAACTACTGCTTATAGAAGCCAGAACGAAGGAAAGAGTGAGACGTTAGAGCAGACGGAAGCCGAGAGAGTGAGGTGAAAGTGACTTGAAGCTGCAAAATGTGGAATTTGAAGCCAATCTATTTTTACATAAATGGAGTGCTTACCCAAATAAACTAGAAAAAATGTCCCTGGCCAGCTGGCCCAAACAGACAACTGTCCATCGAGTGAGTCAAACTTTATAATGATCATGATACAAGCAGCATGTCGTGTGTATCAAGACAGACAGCATATGCTGTCTGGCTAGCTGTGTACAAACAAAAATGAAATGTGGGCTAATACTTTACAGATACTGTAACATGATTGTTCACGTTTTTCAAGTCAGTGCAGAATGTTGTCATATAGCAATGTGTTGTGCATTACAAACTCAAACGTGTTTTGTGTTGATGCAGTTCCTATCTTATCTCTTTCCGTAGATAGCTTTTACGGTTAATACCGTAGCACACCGATGTGTTACTACGGTAGAGAGAGTTCCTCAGTGTTCGCAATTACAATAACAATGTCGCTACAGTTTGGGTTATTGTACAGGCTACAGAACATAAATGAAGTACAGTGGCCTAGTGGTTAAAGTGTCCGCCCTGAGGTCGGTAGGTTGTGAGTTCTAACCCCGGCCGAGTCATACCAAAGACTATAAAAATGGGACCCGTTACCTCCCTGCTTGGCACTCAGCATCAAGGGTCGGAATTGAGGGTTAAATCACCAAAAATGATTCCCGGGCACGGCACCGCGGCTGCACACTGCTCCCCTCACCTCCCAGGGGGTGAACAAGGGGATGGGTCAAATGCAGAGGACAAATTTCACCACATCTAGTGTGTGTGTGACAAGGATTGGTACTTTAACTTTAACTTAACTTATTGTTGACGGTTTTTGAATGCATTTATAAAGTGATTTAGAGGTAACATTGATTGCTCCCATTAGCTGCATTGCTAGACACCAAGAACAAGTCGATTTTTGGATGTTAGAATGCAAAAAAATAAATAATAACTTTTGTCTTCTATTCTCTCATAATGATTGTGAACGATAGGCAAAATTCATTAAAAAAAAGTGTAGTTCCCCTTTTTGGGGGACGGCGTGGCGAAGTTGGGAGAGTGGCCGTGCCAGCAATCTGAGGGTTACTGGTTCAATCCCCACCTTCTACCATCCTAGTCACGTCCGTTGTGTCCTTGAGCAAGACCCTTCACCCTTGCTCCTGATGGGTCTGGTTAGCGCCGTGCATGGCAGCTTCCGCCATCAGTGTGTGAATGTGTGTGTGTGAATGGGTGAATGTGGAAAATAGTGTCAAAGCGCTTTGAGTTCCTTAAAAAGGTAGAAAAGCGCTACACAAGTACGACCTATTTACCATTTTAAAAGGGCACCTACGATGATTTGAATTTACATTTATAACACTTCGTTGTGGTCTAAATTAGTGTTTAACTGTAGGGCCAGGGCCAATTTTTGGGCCGCCAAAAATATTTATTTCTCAGCTGTGGTCCATATGGGCCGCAGCGGTACTCAGTTGTAATACACCGTTCCATCACCTGTGGCAGTAATGACAATATCAAACAAACAAATGAAGTCCGGCGCTAAAAAAGTTTCTTAAGCGCAGAAATTATGACTAAAGTGGTGAAGCTGTATTTACATTTGGACTAAAATTGTATTGACAGTTTATTTAAGGAACATATTTTGTATTATTTATTCAGAATTTATTCATTTTAGCACTGCAGCATTGTACGTAAATGTATTTTTCATCAGTTTTTATGAGTCCCTTCTTATGCAGTATATTTGATTAGTATTCATTTTTGTAATCAACCTGACCTTAAGCCTTGGTGTTGGTAATAATATTTGTGATCAACACATGGTTTCAATTCATTTGTCAAGGTTTATTTTGTTAAACTATAAGTAGGTTAGATATAATTATTGAATACGATTAAAATCAAGAGTAAGATTACTAATTCAGTGTCAATATTTGAGTGGGTCTTGAGCTGGACTGTACTGTGAAAAAGCTGCTTACTGTGGTAGAATCATCTAGTTAAGGCAGGAGTCTTCAACGTTCAAATGTCTGTGATTTGTATTTATTGGCTTCTTTCAAAAGTAGGGGAAAACACATCGGAAATCACATTTTTGGTTATAAAATAAGATCTTTTATTTTTGGACCGTATTGCCCAGCCTTAAGTGATTATTAATAGAATTTTCTAAACCGTAACATGAATCGAGGGCATCTTTAACCCTGATTATAAGAAAAGGCACACAGAAAAGCAGAAATGAAACTTTGTCATGTGCATTCAGGAAATTCTAATCAGCAGACCCAGACATGATCTTTGCTGCTCCTATTTTGCTGTCTCCATCTATTTGTAAAATCTAAAGAATTGGTGAAACCTCAAAGGGCCTGATTTTTTACTACGATCTAAATACCTTGCGCTAAACAGTGTGTAAAATCTATCAAATAGTGTGTACTATGAGTGGCCGTGTCGCTTGCAATTTACTAACACTGCGTATGCAATTGAAAAGTGGTGCAGACCGCTTTATTTAAATGAAGAATTTGCGTGTACTATAAGGGGGGCATCACCACGGAGACACTCATTTACTCCACATTAATTTTATGATGCTCCTTCCTCCCTGTCATGTTGTGCTATGTATTTCAAATAAGCAGGCAACATCAACCACTTTTTTGGGGCATTTTAGAAGCAGTTGTGCAGTGCATTCAAAATGACACTGTTTTATTTATCTTTTTTTTAATTTGTTATTGCTGAAGGTTTCTCATTGGCGTGAGGCTGTACTTACTCCGCACAAGACACAAAAAAATGCATACTACAATTTTTGTCATAAAATAAACATTTTATTAATTCATATGCGAAAAAAAAAAGATTGTTATTTAAAAAAATGTAAGGGACACCAAAACGCATCAATTGAATTTGTTTTAATGAGCCCTTTGGGTGGTCTAACAACTATAAAATAATAACATGATATTGCTGAATTGACGATATGTCTTAATATTTTTTTATTTCTGACTGTCCAAAATGTTGACACACACACATTGAACGGAGGATTGTCGTTAGTTCATCGTCTTGCTTTGCAGCGTGAGCATGGATCCTGCAGCCGACTCTGGAACTGTCAGTTTGCAAGTCCTTCTGACAGGTGCTAAATAAAACGCAAAATAGTGATCGAGAACGATGATGAGTGTTAATAAATCACATTGCGTGTGCTAAATAACTATATTTGCATCTTCTCCTCTCAGTATTGTGGGCGTTTTGATGATCAGTATATATTTTTTATATTGTTGAAGACAGAGACACAAAATGGATTGCAGGCCTTATTCTGCTCTGCCATTCTGACCCTTTGCACACTTTTAGTAGATCAGTTTGCATGTGCTATCAAGTTTGCACGTTTTAGTACACGCAAACCTTTATTAAATCCGTCCCAAGGAGTATTGAGACACAAAAATCTACCAAATGTGCACGGTTTAAGTTTACTATAAAATTACTACCGTATTTCCTTGAATTGGCGCAGGGAATATAGTATTCGCACGTCTAGAATTACTGCCGGGTCAAACTCGTTTCTCAAAATAATTAACGCATGCTTGGCCTTATCGCCGGTTTATTATTGAAGCTGGATCAAATTCGTTTCGCAAAATATTAATTTTATTATCGCACGTCTGTAATTTTCGCCGGGTCAAACTCGTTTCGCAAAATATTTAGCATATGGCTAGAACTTCCACCGGGTCAAATTCGTTACGTCACGAGTGACGCATCTGTCCTCATTTTCAAAATGGAGGAAACTGCTTTCAGTAGTTTACAATCGCACAAAGGAAAAAAGATAAAGAGCTTTTCAGTAGGATTTAAGGTCCAAGCTATTGAATACCTGTACAGTATGCTAAAGAGAACAGTAAGCAGCTATGTTTTATTAATATACCGTAGCTGCGTGTGTGAAATACTGTATAAGTCATTAAATGACTCCCGCCTCCTGGTGGTAGAGGGCGCTGCCGCGCTAGTGATCCTTCTTGCGACTTCCGGTACTGCAGAAGAAGTGAACACACGCAGCAAGAGATTTTTTTTTCTGTCCTCTGCCTGAACTTTTAAAATGGAGGATTACATACATAAAATAAAACAGTTTTCTAAACTGGACTTTCAATCGAAGCAGGAGGTAATAATTAAAGGAATATCTCCATCGAAACAGAGACTTTTAAAACTGAAGAAAGAAAATAAGGAAGACTTCTATAAACAAGTTATCGATGCTTTTGGTCAGAAGGAGCTGCAAATGGACTCCATTTATAAGTACAGGTAAGACCATAATAACGTTTTTTTTAATTAAATGTGCTTTTCATGATGGTATGCTTACATCACACTCAAAGCGCACGCCTACATTTTATGGATTCCTTTTGGTAAACGCCGGAGTGAGAAGAGGTTTTAAAATAATTACCGCATGCACGGCCATCCCGCCGGTTTCCGGTAAACGCAGGTGTGACAGGAGGTTTTAAATTAATTAACGCCCCTGCGGCTATTCAAGGAAATACGGTATGTAAATACATGTTAGTAATGTTTCCGGGTGCTGAATGTAAACCTACTAAATGAATGAATACAATTAAATCTTGCTTATAAAAAAATAAGTAGCAACAAATTATGACATTTGAACCTGATTACTATAATGTACATGCTATAAAAAAGCACTTAAGCCGCTCAGCACTAGGGCTGCAGCTATCGGTTATTTTAGTAATTGAGTAATCAATCAGTTTTAGAATAATGAAGTAGTCAGATGAAACACACCTTAGAGCCTCAAAGTGTATTTTACAGAGAATAGTTTAAATAAAAATGTTTCTGCTTGCCATTACGTTATTTTTTTTCTCTCTACCAAATGCACAATATTAACATTGACATTTTCACATGTGTGCGGATGTTCACCACCACACAGACCACGCCGCCCACTAGCGCTGTGGCTATCGATTATTTTAGTAATTGATTAATCTATCAATTTGTTTATGACTATATCTGCGGCTTATAGTCCGGTGCGGCTAATACAGTACAGGCCAAAATTTTGGACACACCTTCTCATTTCAATGCGCTTTATAGATTGTCACTGAAGGCATCAAAACTATGACACCTGTGAAGTGAAAACCCTTTCACGTGACTACCTCTTGAAGCTCATCGCGAGAAGGCCAAGAGTGTGCAAAGCAGTAATCAGCGCAAAGGGTGGCTATATTGAAGAAACTAGAATATAAAACATGTTTTCAGTTATTTCACCTTTTTTTGTTAAGTACATAACTCCACATAGTTTTGATGCCTTCAGTGACAATCTACAATGTAAGTAGTCATGAAAATAAAGAAAACCCATTGAATGAAAAGGTGTGCCCAAACTTTTGGCCTGTACTGTATATGAAAAAAAAAAATTGTTTCGTCTAAAATGTAGGGGGTGCGGCTTATATAACGGTGGGGCTTATAGTACGGAAAATACAGTAGTCCTCATACGATTAGTCGACTAATGGTTAAGATGGTCGATGACATGTCAACTATCAAAATAGTCACTAGGAAGAACGACAAAGAAAGAAAGGCAAGAGAGTATATTCATGTTTTTTACTCTATTTATACAAATGGGTCATGGCCAATTATTCAAATTTGCCTATAACGACATTACATCAACCACCCCACAACCTACCAACACTGGAAATTGGATTGAATACTGCTAACCATTCCTTTTCTAGTCCGCTTGTATTTATTAGGGTCTTCGCTGAGCTGGAGGTTCTCTCAGCTGATTTTGGATGAGAGGTGGGATACACCCTGCTGGACTGGTAACCAGTCAATCCCAGGGCACATGTAGACAACTATCCGCAATCACACCTATAATTCAGAGCTTACGTGCATGTTTTTGGACGGTGGGAGAAAAAGGAAGTTCACGAAGTAGAATTAATCAAATCCGGATCACATGGAGTGTCTGGAACTTTAAATACATGAGCATTATTTGACTAGAAAAAAGCATACATTTGTATTTTGTTGCCAATCATTTGTTAAATAAGTAAAACAAGCGCAAGACTGCACATGAGAGCGATGCACCTGTTGGTGATGTCGCTCACGCTGCCGGTGATGTGGCCTGTGTGACCAGCAGAGTGTCAAAAGAGAGAAAGAGAGAGACAGAGAGACGGTGAAGAATAAGATAACGAGAGAAGCTCTAAAAGGTTTTGCAGTCATTTTAGGTGAAAAAGACAAAAATGTTTGCACCGTCAAAAAGCTGGCATTTCACTATAGGTTGTATTCACCTGCCGTCACGTGCAACTCATTAACTATGCGAGGCTCGAAATGGTGGGTCAGCAAGCGCCTGTTGTCATAGCGTTCTGGGCGGCATTTTGCCTTTCTTGAAGAAAAATGGTTGTTTTAGGCTGTTGAACCTGTTCAAAACGCGAAAAGGATAAAAGTTTATTCGGATGTCCTCAAGAGGTAGTAAAGAAGGGCAAAAGATGTCAGGATCTTATGAGAGACGACAGAAAAGGGGCACACACTCCAGTCGAAGAAGGCCGAATAGAAGAACGTACAAGTTTGCAGTGATGACTTTGTTAAAGGTTTGTTTGATATACATTTAACGTTTAGTATTTCCCATATACGTATTATCTTGATATTATTTGCAATTTATCTTTCTGAGTTCTTAAAACACATTTTTGCTACGAGTGTTTTGTAAAGCACCAACTTGGCGAGTCTAAATAAAAGAAAGCAAATGTGAGCAAAACCTAACAGAGTTAAGCTTTTACCAAAGGGAGCAATCATAAACTAAGCCTTCAGCACATACACAACGTTTAGATCTATAGTTATATTTTAATAAAGACAGGGAAAAACATGCATACGCATAACAGCATAGCAACAATAAGGCAATAAACATGGTTGTAGGCGAAGTTAAATCATGAAATGCAACATTAATTGAGCAAAAACGATGCATGATCTATCCGAGAGAGTCTTGATACCAATTTCCTTGTCCTAGCCACACACAAAGAAGTTGTAGACATTCATGCTTTTCCAAGTTTACCTCTGCTTTGTCGTGTAGAATGACATCTGGAGCACCAGATAGTTCCGCATGTCTGGGATGGGAACGCGACTGATGGATAATCCTTGAGATCACTCGAAAAATCTTTTTTTGATAAAGTTAAGGAATAGATTTCCATTACATAGTTTGTATTTGTTGCTCATATCTGCTCTTAGTGGTAAGATCCAAGCCCTTTGCGTACTCAGATAGTTTGCACTTTGTTTGTGGCACAGTAGCCATTGTGGTTTGGTTGCCCACCACATCAATGATGCAATACATTACCATAAAACATCCTTTGTATGTAAAAGCAGCAAGCAAGCAGAAACATGGTAACAGTTTATTTTGGTAGCTAACGCCATCTTATACGTTTGACTTACATAACAAATGTTTTATTCAAACACATGTGAGGACATGTTAGCATCTAGCTTGTATTTTAAAACTAACAAGTTGTTCGTTCCAAAAATGAAACAACTGTCTTCTGTACCTTCTTAAATGTGTATTGTGTCAAATTGTTAAAGACATTGTTACTTATCATATTTTTATCAGAGAGTAGTTTTGTTTATTTTGATTCTTTAAGACTTAAAAGATTATTTATTGTATTAGTTATAGATTACCTGGTTTATGTGTGTCTGGCTACACTGTTTTGTTTTTATGTAAGTAATATAAATAGTAATGCTCGGGTGGTAAAAGTGCAAATTAAATGTGATGTTTTGTGCAAATAAATTTCTGTTTACAGCATATATTTTCCCAAAAAAAGGCATTAAGACTACAAAGTGTGTTTTATTTAATAACTTGATTAACTGAACAAATTAATCAATTACTAAAATAATCCATAGCTGCAGCCCTATTGTAGATGCTATGATCTGTATGGCGAAGAGTGGACTGTTGTCTTTAATCTAATAATTAAAAAATGTTCTAATGCACACTTGGTTAAAGTACAATTTCAGTGTTGATGATGTGCATTTATAAGAAAAAATAATGAAGGTTATGTTATGACAAGCAGAACATTTTTTTATTTCACCTATTTTTCCTTAAATACGCGTTGAGGCTATGAAGTGTGTTTTGGCCGATTACTCGATTAACCGAACAAACTAATTGCTAGAGTCCTAAAATATTTGATGGCTGCTACCCTAATCAACAGCATGACATTTTCTTAGATCAGGACCTGCGTTGTTCAAAAGTTACAATAGACTGACCCTTACCTCTAATGTTGATGCCTCACACACGCAAGTCCATTTCCTCAATCAATATCACTGCGCAAATGGGGGACTTGCTTAGCTGATGACTCTTGAGGATGCCAAAGGTTCTGTGACTTATTGGTCTCAAGTCAATTGCCTTGATGTCTTGGGGAGAGTGAAAGTCAGTGAGAAGATGAGTCCCTTCTTAAAATGCTCTATGGGAGACAAGACGGAAAACAGAGGGCGAGAGAAAGGGGAGGGAACACGAGGTTACTATTGGTCACCTGCATGGCTCTCTCGATCTCTCAGTCCCCAGCAGTGCTCCAGGCTTTTCCTGTTTAAGCAACCTACTTTACATAGCAAGCAACAAGCGACAAGCACAAATGTCCTACTGATTTGTTCTAACTTCAAGTCAAAATGCTCACGTGCCTGGAGTTGCACAAAGCCGACAAAGTCAGACACAGATCATTTGGATACGTATTAAAGGCTGGATATGCAATAGCTCTGTTTAACAATATGCTAGGTTTATTGGTCAAACTCGCTGTTTTTGGTTTTAAAACCTTTCTACTGCCTGTGACCTCATGTCATCCCCACCTGTTTCAGTTCAAGTCCAATGTCCGCCACATCTTATCGGTCAGTCACCTTTTGTTTTCATGGACTAATGTGAATGCCTCAAAAATTAGATGCTACATCTATCTTCATTAAATGAATTAATACAAATCCTTAAAAAAATATCTAACCAGCAGCAAACTGGCCGAGATGCTCTTCTGGGTTTTGTTTTAGGGTCAAGCAAAAACATGGCTACCGTTCAGATAGCACAGTCAGCGCAGATTATAAAAGTTTAGACATGAATATGCTACAGATCGACCAATATGTTATTTTCAGGGCTGATACCGATTATTAGTAGTCAAGGAGGCCGATAACTGATATTTGGAGCCGATATTAATTTGCAGTAAAAATCATTTAAAAAAAAATAATAGTACACAGTACAGGCCTAAAGTTTGGACACACCTTCTCAATCAATGCATTTTTTTAATATTCATGACTATTTACATTGTAGATTGTCACTGAAGGCATCAAAACTATGAGTGAACACGTGGAGTTATGTGACATGACATGAAAACTGATGTTTAAGTTTATATGTAGACTGCAGGGGTCCAATAATGATCTTATTATACAGATAACCAATCCTAGGTGTAGTTCTGTTAGGTACCAATCGTATATATGGAAACTGTGCCTTTTATAGAATGTGTTAACGCATTTTTAAAGTATATATATATATTTTTTTTTTTGCTGCTTTTTTTTATTTATTAAATGCCTTTTACTAAACATGCACAAGCATTCTTTTTAATATTATGTGATAATGCCTTTTATACTGTATTTTGTTTGTTTTATGTACTGTATGCGATTGTATGTCTACTTGGACGTTGGAGTCTGCAATAAAGATTGATGATGAATAAAGTTTGATGATGTACTAAACAAAAAAGGTGAAATAACTGAAAACATGTTTTAAATTCTAGTTTCTTCAAAATAGCCACCCTTTGCTCTGATTACTTTTTCGCACACTCTTGGCATTCTCTCGATGAGCTTGAAGAGGTAGTCACCTGGAAGGGTTTTCACTTCACAGGTGTGCTTGAAGCTCATCGAGAGAATGCTAAGAGTGTTTCAAATCATGAAACATTGCTAATATTTAAATGTTTAAAATGTGGGCTCCTTCATGTCGCTTATAGGTGAAACATTTTTCAAGCATGCTGATATTTCTGCCTCAATATTACAGAAAAAAAATTTGAATGTGGCAGTAGCTGCCTATAATAAGTCTCCTATTTGTCAAAATATTTACAAAAAGTTTAGATTTTTGGAAGAGATATCTTTTCTGTCGTCTTCATGTCCATCTATCGCGTGGCGCGTTGTAATTTGAATGAATCATGGAACATGAAACTCGCCGCGCTTCTTTAAGGAGCCCAAGCTCTGAGCTTGTTGAGGGGACGCCGTCGCTGCAGTTGCGAAAACGAACAAAACGGAGAGGCGTACGGTAGACGACGAGCACTGCAGGAGGGGGAAAAAAGAGGGACTTTGCTCAAGCAGGGCAAAACGCTAGTGCTAAATCACCGCTCATTATTTTCTACTTTGCTAATTATTTGTTCTATAGTAAATACTGGTATCATAAGCGTATATATTAATTCTGGTGATGTAGTATTGTTGTAGTTGTAAAAAATATTGTTCTGTTGTAGTTGTAAAAAAATAAAAAATAAAAAAGGTCGATAACGATTTAAAAAAAGGCAGATACCGATATACGTCAAAATGTCAAATATTGTCCAGGCCGATAATCGGTCGATATATAGAATATACAAACCAGATATCATCATAATAACAATAATATAATAATAATAGCTGAATGCGATGAGATCCATCCATCCATTTTCTACCCCTCGTCAGAGGGGTAGACTGCAGCAAATGATCTCCGTTTCAAGTAATCTCCTCAATGACTGGTCAAAAGGCACAGAAGGCACTCACGTGACTACAGGGCGCCATGTTACGTACTAATTTGAACCCGAAGCTAAACGGCACTGCACTTCCTCATTATACATTTCTTTTGATTGAAGCGTGTTTGCGGTGTAAACGCGGCTTGTTGTGCCCAAAAAATGCGGGAAGCAACTGCACATGTTTGCCGTAACCCAGAAAGGAGAAAAATATGGGAAGTGAAGGTTCGTCGGGAAGGCTGGAGAGCCAATACCAGCATACGTGGCTGCAGGCGCATCAGTCTCCCCACGCTAAAAGACGTCACGCGCAGGCGTCCTCCCGAATGAGAATCCATCCATTCTGAGGACAGTCATACTCGACTACGAGTGACTGCCGATGATGATGATGATGACACATGGGAACGTGCTATATCTCACTGTCAGTTACAATTAATACACTTTGCCTGTCAAAACAGCACCTTTTTTGCATGTCACCAATAATCCAAATTAGACTAATATTTCAGTAAAAATCAGCATTAGTTCAGTATTCAAGTTAATATGGTGATAATGAAATCAGGCAGCCATGACTCGCCACAGCAAAACCTATGAAAAATATTCAAAAAAGCAAAAGTAAAAGCACAGGCATATATAGCGCAACGATAACAAACAATACATTGGAGGCAGACACTACAATTGACAAACTTCACACACAAGTCATAATTTATCCATAATTGTTAGTCCAAAGCTAATGAGGATTTGGGCTAACAGAGGGCAATACATTTATTTTTGGTCATTGTTTATTTTCTGATGTACATTTTGTCAGTGGGTGTGTGTTAGACAGCCGCTGGTCACTAAACACTACATGAATATAGCGATGGAGTGCATCAAAAAATGGTCGCAAAATTTCCCTAAAAATTATTATTTTTATACTACTCTGACGAAATAAAAGTATGTTTTATTGTACGTTTATGAGCTGGAGTAAATTTACAAATATATTTAGACCCATTTTTTTGGTTTATTTCGTCAAGAAAAAAACGAACGCCAGAACGACTCAATTGCATGCTTCGGGGCACAGCCACTCACGTC
Organism: Entelurus aequoreus; assembly: GCF_033978785.1. Classification (NCBI taxonomy): domain Eukaryota; kingdom Metazoa; phylum Chordata; class Actinopteri; order Syngnathiformes; family Syngnathidae; genus Entelurus; species Entelurus aequoreus. The sequence goes on along the minus strand of NC_084732.1, from coordinate 77,534,270 downwards.
CTAGGTACCAAACATGGCGCCTCACGTTTAGTTGTTCATTCTCTTTCTATACACGACTATAGCTAAATCGCACCAAAGGTAGATAGGCTTATCACCCAGCTTCAAAAACTTGGAGCTCATCCTCTGTATTTTCAGGTTAAAAAATATAAGGCGTTTATTTACGAGTAAGAATACATAAAAAATGATGGATGTCTCACATTGGGATTGTGAATGGTAGGCACAATTCCACAAAAAGTGCAGTTCCCCTATAAATAGCCTCTAACATGCACGCCACGTATGTTACTTAAAAAAAGTAAAGGTAATTATATATTTTTTTATTTAAACTATTTTCACTAAAGGAAGCATTGATGCGAGAAAGGGTGATATATTTAATTACTCAATTATTCAAACAAATTAATAAATAAATTACTTCCATCCAGCCATCTTCTTCCGCTTATTCCGAGGTTGGGTCGCGGGGGCAGCAGCCTAAGCAGAGAAGCCCAAATTTCCCTCTCCCCAGCTACTTTGTCCAGCTCCTCCCGGGGGGATCCCGAGGCGTTCCCAGGCCAGCTGGGAGACATAGTCCACTCAACGTGTTCTGGGTCTTCCCCGTGGTCGGACGTGCCCTGAACACCTCCCCAGGGAGGCATTCAGGGGGCATCCTGACTAGATGACCGAACCACCTCATCTGGCTCCTCTCGATGTGGAGGAGCAGTGGCTTTACTCTGAGGTCCTCCCAAATTACAATAGCTTCTTACCCTATCTGTAAGGGAGAGCCCTGCCACCAGACAGAGGAAACTCATTTCGGTCGCTTGTACCCATGAACTTGTCCTTTCGGTCATAACCCAAAGCTCATGACCACAGGTGAGGGCAGGCATGTAGATCTACCAGTAAATCGAGAGCTTTGCCTTCGGGCTCAGCTCTTTTTTCACCACGACGGACCGATACAGTGTCTGCATCACTGCAGACGCCGCACCGATCCGCCTGTCGATCTCACGATCCACTCTTCCCTCACACGTGAACGTGGAGGAGTTCAAGAACCTCTGAGGTTCTTGAACTCCTCCACTTGGGGCAAGATCTCCTCCCCAACCCGATGGATTACTAAAATAAATTAGTAAACGTCAATACTCAATATGTAAATAAATTAAAGACGCATCCATAAACAATTTTTAATCGAATTTTAGCTCCTGAATCCTAATCCTGATCAAATTGTGAGGTGGCCAAATATTCTCACTATTAGTAAAGACTTTATATTGTTTGAGTCCTTCAACTTTCCATTATTTTAGTTCTCAAATGGGAACTGCACTTTTTTGGAATGTTGTCTATCGTTAGAACACACCTCTTTTTTTATTGTATTCTAAAGGATTTTAAAGATGATAAAAAGATGCGGCTAATGGGAGTCACTGCTGTAGCCTTCAAAGCCCTCTAAAACAACCCTCCATCAACGTTTTATATACACACTGCAAGTATATATATAATGTAGTAACAGACACGTTCATAACAACATGTAATATGTTCAATATTTACAGTATTTTGATCATTTTAATCAATGCCGGGAGACTGATTTCTTCAGCGCATTGATTTTGGTTTCCATAGCAGCGCACATGCGACTTCTGGCAACAAATGTGTGTTCCTATTTCCGGAAACAAACGAGTGTGTGTGCTAATCATGTCAGAATCGATAACAAACAACGAAGATTACTATTTTTGGACAGATGAGGATTTACAACCCTATATTTTTTAAGCTGAATATACTGAGGATAAACTGCTGGTTATAGAAGCCAGCACGAAAAAAGGGTGAGAAGTTGGAGCAGACGGAAGCCAAGAGAGCGAGGCGAAAGTGAAGACAGTATAAATGTTGAACATGGAGCAGAGCAATTTCACATACGGTAAATGGAGTGCTTACTCAAACCCGAAAATACGTCCATGGTCAGCTGGACCAAACGCACACTATCCATCGAGTGAGTAACAATTTAATATTTATGATACACGCAGCACGTCATGTATGTTATTTAAAAAAAACAGTACTAGCTGTCTGGCTAGCTTTGTACAAGCAAAACACGAAACGTAGACTAATACTTTACAGATACTGTAATATGATTGTTAATGTATTTCAGTCAGTACAGATTGGTGTCCTATCGCAGTGTTGTACATTACAAACTCAAACGTGTTGTCGTAGAAGCTAGCTACGTAAAATAAGTATTGTTGACAGTTTTTGGATGCATTTTACAGTGATTTAGAGGTAGAATAATTGCTCCCATTAGCTGCATTGCTAGTAACCAGGCAAAGAGCTGATTTTTACAAACAAGAAATACAAAAAGAGTGATGTTCCCTAGGCCAAATTCTGAAAAGAGTGCAGTTCCCCTTTAAATTAAATATTATAATTGACATACCGAGGAGCTATGTGCACCAAATGACTCATTGCCACACTCATTTGAAAGCAAACTTAAATTACTCGAATGACGGTTGTTTTGGGAAGTGAGTAAAAGAATAGTTAGGATGACTGGGTGGATTTTTTTGTTTCTTTCTTAAAGTGCACATGGGTGTCACACCCTTCCTCCACTGAAGCAAAAGTGGATGCCTGTACTCAGCAACATCTTGGTGGGAAAGCTAAGAGTCAAGCCTTTCTGCAAAAAGAATCAAAAGTTCTCACAAATGAACCCATGGAAGAAGAAGTACATGAGTGCTCCACACCCTTTCACACACTCTCAGATGTTTTCACTTCTTCTGACCAGGGACATCTGCCCAAGTTGGGAGGCAGCAGGGCAGTGAACATGTGAAGCAATTTTTTTTTCTGGCATTTCACACAAACGTAATTGAAATGACTTTAAACTGTTTTGATGTCTCATCGATTTCTTTGTAATGCATGAAAACACCAAAGCCAAATACTTCAGCTTTTATATTACGACATGAAAGCTAAGCCTGTGGACATTTGATGCCCTGTTTTGTGTCGGTATTAAGTCACCATTTTAAAAACAGACCCGTTATGGAAAACAAGACAGCAGAAGAAGATACACGGAAATCAAGTAGATAGCGAGGTGATTTTGCGATAGGGGTGCAACGATTTGTGGACATTATCAACAAATATCAACAATACATTTTACTCTCTGTAAACCACCAGGCAGCAAAACAAGTCCAGAGCATAATACTACTACCACCACCATGCTTGACGATAGGCTTGGTGTTCCTGGGATTAAAGGCCTCACCTTTTCTCCTCCAAACATATTGCTGGGTATGTCCAAAGTGGCAAAAGTAATCCCAATTTTTAAATCAGGTGATAAAAACGATATGAACAATTATAGGCCAATTTCAATTTTACCAACATTTTCAAAAATATTTGAGAAAGTGGTCTATAACCGACTGAATGGCTTTCTGGAAAAAATAGATATCCTTGTCCCCTCCCAATATGGTTTTCGTAAAAAAAGTACCACCTGTATGGCTATACTCGACCTCTTGGAAAAGGTCAATGACTGTATAGAAGAAGTGGTATTGGTATTTTTTTGGATCTGTCCAAGGCCTTTGACACAATAGACTTTGAGATTTTATTATATAAGCTATACCACTATGGTGTCAGAGGGGTACCTCTCGATTGGTTTCATTCCTACCTATACGGAAGGCAACAGTGTGTATTCGTCAATGATCACAATTCACCCTGTATGACCATAAATTATGGGGTTCCCCAGGGATCCATCTTGGGGCCTCTCCTTTTTATCCTATATATAAATGATTTTGTAAACTCCTCCGAAACTTTTAATAAAATAATTTTTGCTGATGATACAAATTTGTTTACCTCACACAGGAGCCTCCACGATCTACAAGAAACTGTCAATTCAGAGCTTGTGAAAGTGGATTCCTGGTTCAAATGCAGTAAGCTCTCACTTAATGTTAATAAAACAAATGTTATTCTATTTCATTCTAATAAAAACCGGACAAATACTGAGCACTGCCATGTCAATATCAATGGGCAGGAAATACAGAGAGTGTACTCCACAAAATCATCATTGACGAATACCTCAATTTCAAATGTCACATTAGCCATCTGTTAAACAAATTATCTAAATATGTTGGCCCGTTTTTTCACCTTCGTCATTATCTTCCTCTGTATGCTCTACTTACCCTATATAAAACTCTCTTTGAACCACATCTAAACTACTGTAATGTCATCTGGTGTAACACCTTCCCTACCTACCTTCACAAATTAGAATCTATGCAAAAGAAAATCATACCGGCCCTATCATGGTCCAAGTTTAATGCCCCCACTCGACATCTATTTCATAAATATAATCTCTTAAGACTGACAGAATTCAATATTTATCAAAATGCTTGTTTAACCTATCAAGTCATTCACAGGCTGAATCCTAGGCTCTGTAGCTTGGTTCCTATCTACCATCCCCAGCATGCCCACAACACTCGTAACTTAGATCTGATATCAGGTAAACATCGTCTACTGGCTTGTACCGATCGAAGTGTTGTATGCAGGGGACCTAAGATTTGGAACCGGCTTAATGAGAGCCTTAAGATACGGTATCCATTCTCCAACTTAAAAAAAAAACTGAAAACTTACCTATTAACCACCTATCTCTAATGCCTCATGTGGGGTTGACTACTGTTGGGTTTTGCATGGTCGAATGAATGTATGTGTGTATGTGTATGCGTGCTTTAGTACTATTATCTTGTGTTTATCCATAGCGTTGTTGTTGGGTTTTTTTTGTTGTTGTTGTAGTGCTTGCTACCATTTTTCATCATTCCATATATAAACTGTCCTCTGGACCCCCTGTCAAAAGCTTCTTCTAGCTTATTTGGGGGACCCTTTCACTTACCAATATCTTTAAATGATATTCACTACTATTGCAATTGTTGTATGGTATTGTGAATAAACTTGAAACTTGAACTTGAAATTGAAACTATTGTGGCCAAAAAGCTAAATTTTTGTTTCATCTGACATCCCATGGACAAATATAAGACCTTCTGGAGGAAAGTTCTGTGGTCAGATGAAACAAAAATTGAGCTGTTTGGTCACAATACTAAGCATTATATTTGGAGGAGAAAAAGTGAGGGCTTTAATCCCAGGACCACCACTCCTACCGTCAAGCATGGTGGTGGTAGTATTAGGCTCTGGACCTGTTTTGCTGCCAATGGAACTGGTGCTTTACAGAGAATAAATGGGGCAATGAAAAAGGAGAATTACCTCCAAATTCTTCAGGACAAACTAAAATAATCAGCCCGGAGGTTGGGTCTTGGACGCAGTTGGGTATTCCAACAGGACAATGACCCCAAACACACGTCAAAAGTGGTCAAGGAATGGCTAAATCAGGCTAGAATTAAGATTTTAGAATGGCCTTCCCAAAGTCCTGACATAAATGTGTGGACAATGCTGAAGAAACAAGTCCATGTAGATGGCTACCAAAAGCGCCTTATTGCAGTGAAACTTGCCAAGGGACATGTAACCAAATATTAACATTGCTGTATGTATACTTTTGAACCAGCAGATTTGGTCACATTTTCAGTAGACCCATAATAAATTCATAAAAGAACCAAACTTCATGAATGTTTTTTGTGACCAACAATTATGTGCTCCAATCACTCTATCACAAAAAATAAAAGTTGTAGAAATGATTGGAAACTCAAGACAGCCATGACATTATGTTCTTTACAAGTGTATGTAAACTTTTCATCATGACTGTACATAGTTACAGTACCAATATAAATGTATGAATTAATTAATAACAGATGTATGCGGATGACACAGTGGTATATACATCAGGTAAGACCTGTACTCTAGTTGCTGAGAAGTTAAATGCTAAATTAGACAAAATAGCATCTTGGTTGGCATCATCCTGTTTAACCCTAAACACTAAAAAGACTAACTCTGTCTGCTTCTCCATAAAAAAGCTACCTCAAACAAACCTGAATATAACAATTATGAGGAGCTCATTGAACAAGTACCTGAAGTCAAATATTTGGGCATAATCATAGACTAGCAGCTGAATTTTAAAAGTCACATTAAGAAAATGTGTAAAACCCTGAAGGCAAACCTGGGCTGTTTTAAGATTATAAGACACTGCTTAACTCTTAGCTGTGCTTTTACTTTTATGAACGCAATGATTCTTTCACACATATCTTATGGCTTAACTACATGGTTCCAGGCACACCAGTCATCAATCAAGACCATTGAGTGTCTTTATAACCGCACCTTGAAAGTTCTAGACAAGAATAGTATACGATATCATCATTGCCAAATTTTAACCAAATACAATATTTTAAATTTTACCAAATTTTATTTTGTTACACACAGTCAAACTGGTTTTTAAATGCTTGGATAACTCTGCTCCCCAATTGCTCTGCAAGGCAATTAAAAGACTGCAAAGTGGTACCAGATCTACCACCCGAGCAATGTCAAAAGGCAACTGTTGTGTTCCATTCCGTAGAACATCTTTTGCCCAGACTGCCTTTTCAATAAAAGGACCAAAACCATGGAACTCTTTACCGGACACTTTGAAAAGTATACCTGCACTTGTCACTTTCAAAAAACAAACACAATTATGGCTAGCTGAGCAACAATCATGTTCCCATGTTTAGTTTTTACTCATTTTTACTAATTGTTTTTTATCTAGTCTGCACTTTGTCTGTGTTATTATTATTATTGGCTTTTATCTAGTTTGTACTTTATCTGTATTATTACTATTATCATTATTATCGACTCATTCTATTTTTTAGTTTCCTATTTTAATGATGTTGGATCTGTGTTGTTGTTGTTGGGGACAAGTGTTGTAAATTAGCTTTGGCTACAAACACTATGATGCATACATTGGATAACTGTTTCTTCAGATGTCTATGTTTTTGTATCTGTCCCTATTTCAAATAAACCTCTATGATAATAATATAATAATAATTAGTCATCTTTGTTGTTCCATAAGCACATGCCGAAGAATATCTCAAGATGAATTTTAAAGTCAATGGCTAAGATAGAGCCACTGAATATGTATATGCTTAATAATCCGATTAGTCGACTAATCATTAGGATAGTGGTTAGTTTTAGCCCTACTTTGTGATTAACTGAATTATGTGCATGCATGGAGACCATCAGTCCTTGGTGTGGGGACTACATAAGTGTAAACATCAACAATATGGCCTTGCGACTGCCCTTTATATATAAGCCGCAACCACTAAATTTTAGAAGAAAAATATATTTTCATATATTAGCCACGCCAGACTATAAGCTGCAGATATATACATTGTGAAATTACTTCTTTGGACAGAATTTTAAAAAAAAGAAGTTTATTGACATACCTTGATTGTTTCCAAACGGTGCCTGTAAGACGGCAGTAAAACCGCTGATCAAATAAAACAGAAATCATCGTCATGGACCCACTAGCTGCAGAAGCTAGCTCTCCAATTAGCTAATCAGACTCAATAACTCCATTTGGTGAATTTACAAAACTGGAACAATACAAACAGAATGCCATCGTAAGTTAAAATACTAAAACATACACTCATAAACATGTTAGCATATTAGCTAATGATAACGACACTAGCTTAATTACATTATGATAGCGCATACAAATATGCATGAAAACACCCCTAAAGACATCACACATGGGACGGTTTAGTAAGTATGAATAGTTTTAGATATATTGTAAAACTTAAAAACGTTGTTTGGAGTGATGAATAAGAATCCATACAAGTTGAAACGCTATAGATGCCTAGAAGACAAAACGGAACTTGTACTTTCAGTTGAAAGCACTAAACAGAAGTAATTACTGCAGAGCAGGGGTGTCAAACTCATTTTAGATTGGAGGCCACATGGAGAAAAATCTACTCCCAAGTGGGCCAGACTCGTAAAATCACGGCACGATAACTTAAAAATAAAGACAACTTCAGATTGTTTTCTTTGTTTAAAAATAGAACAAGCAGATTCTGAAAATGTACAGATCATAATGTTGTTGAGATTTGTTTACACTTAAATGTTGCTGTTAATAGTTTTCTATCTTTATTTGTCCTTATATATACTTTCTGAAAAAATTATGTGATAATGTTCATCAGTCAACTCATTGGTGTTAATTTTCAATCTATCAAGGTAAAAAAATTTAATCAAAATCAAATTACAGGATTTTATTCGTGTAGTTTGCTCATTTTCCTCAACTGCGGCACTGATTTATTTTGTTTTACATATGTAGCATAATCTACAAAGATACAAATAATTGCTACTGAGACATAGTGGACACATTTAGAACAGCAGTTTCTTTCATTCAAAAATTTCGGTTCATTGTTATACTTTGCAAACACATCCCGTGGGCCGGAAAAAAACTGTTTGCGGATATGTTTGACAACCCCCGCTATAGACGTTCAACCCGCAGCAACAGCAGTGAGCAAAATCGTCCATAAGATGGCGCCATAGCACAAACAATAACACCTTTTCTGTATCTGTTGGAAACTGTTTGTTGAAATTAAAAACATTATTAGCAAAGAAAAATCCATAAATTAGCTGCACCGTTTTATAAGTCGCTGGGTACTAAGCATAGGAAAAAAGTAGTGGCTTATAGTCCGAAATTTACAGTAGTTCTTTGGCATTAGCGTTTTACTAAATATATCGCTATATTTTAGTTAGTATTAGAGATGTCCGATAATATCGGCCGATAAATGCTTTAAAATGTAATATCGGAAATTATCGGTATCGTTTTTTTATTATTATCGGTATCGGTTTTTTTTGTTTTTTAATTAAATCAACATAAAAAACACAAGATACACTTACAATTGGTACACCAACCCAAAAAACCTCCCTCCCCCATTTACACTCATTCACACAAAAGGGTTGTTTCTTTCTGTTATTAATATTCTGGTTCCTACATTATATATCAATACAGTCTGCAAGGGATACAGTCCGTAAGCACACATGATTGTGTGTGCTGCTGGTCCACTAATAGTACTAACCTTTAACAGTTAATTTTAATCATTTTCATTAATTACTAGTTTCTATGTAACTGTTTTTATATTGTTTTACTTTCTTTTTTTATTCAAGAAAATGTTTTTAATTTAATTATCTTATTTTATTTTATTAATTTTTTAAAAAAGGACCTTATCTTCACCATACCTGGTTGTCCAAATTAGGCATAATAATGTATGTATAGCGGTATCGGTTGATATCGGTATCGGTAATTAAGAGTTGGACAATATCGGAATATTGGATATCGGCAAAAAGCCATTATTGGACATCCCTAGTTAGTATGCATCTAAATGGAGTGTTGTCTGCATTTTTTGGATGTTTCTTTATCGATGACTCACCATTATTGTTAGCTGCCTCTTGCCAGCAGTCTTTTCACGATTTAGAATGCATGAAAGAGATAAATAGTGTGTTCTTGTCTCACATATGGATTTTGAATGATGCATTTTTTTAAGAAGTGTAGTTTTCCTTTAGGCTTCAATTTGATGTAGGAACGAAAAAGGAAAGCCACTGCTTACAAGTCAATTCACTTGGATTAAAGCTAATATGTCATATATATATATATATACTGTAGTAGCTTCGTTAATGACGTTGTTTCGCAACCGCCTACAGCTAGGGCCCCATTAGAGAGTTAAAGCGAACATCCCCCAAACAGGTTATTCGTGTTAAGAGAGTTTGTAACAGTAGCAAAACAACTAGCATTTTGGCCACATGTTGACCAAATAAATAGCCAAGTTAGTGAAGTTAAACAGCCTTGGAAATGATCAAAACACAGCTGGAACGTTGGCTTCATTAAAAAGCATAAACACAATAGTATACACAACTATTGTCAGCGTTTATTTCTCTAATGTTGTGTTTTTTTTTCGTCCAAAAAGGACACAATCGGAGCGAGATTAGCTGGACGTGTCATCTAAACAAGGCCAATATCAGTGCGTAAACGAGCCGCATTCGAACGAAACTGCCTTTTTAAAAACAAGTTTAACTTGGCTCCCTTCGTGCTCCGAACGCCACGACGAAGGACGCGTGTGGCAAAAGGTGAGGTGTGTGAACTTGCCTGGGAGTTTTGTGGGGTTTTGTCGGCCCTTTTATTTAGGTTATTCCGTGCGTTTGGTGTCTACTGACAGCGGCTTTGACAAGCGGAGCTAACTGGCTAGCATGCTAGCTAACCAACGGAGTTACGTCATATGATGCGGCGGCCCGTCGTCGACACCGGAAGCGAGAAAAATACAGGAAGTGAAGAAAATACATGAATATTCATGAGGAAACAAGCGTCAAATGATCATATGGCTGTAATTAGGGGAGTCGAAAAAATCGATTCGAATTCAAATCGCCATTCTCACGTTGTACAATTCAGTATCGATTCTCATTTTTCAAAATTCGATTTTATTTTTTATTTTTTTTATTTTTTTTTATTAATCAATCCAACAAAACAATACACAGCAATATCATAACAATGCAATCCAGTTCCTAAACCAAACCCGACCAAGCAACACTCAGAACAGCAATAAACAGAGCAATTGAGAGGACACACAAACATGACACAGAACAATCCAAAAGTAGTGAAACAAAAATGAATATTATCAACAGTATCAATATTAGTAACAACATCAACATAGCAGTGATTAAAAATCCCTCATTGACATTATCATTAGACATTTATAAAAAATTTAAAAAATAAAATAAAAAATTAACAATAGTGGCTTACACTTGCATCGCATCTCATAAGCTTGACAACACACTGTGTCCAATATTTTCCACAAAGATAAAATAAGTCATATTTTTGGTTCATTTAATAGTCAAAACAAATTTACATTATTGCAATCAGTTGATAAAACATTGTCCTTTACAATTATAAAAACTTTTTACAAAAATCTGCTACTCTGCTTGCATGTCAGCAGACTGGGGTAGATCCTGCTGAAATCCTATGTATTGAATGAATAGAGAATTGTTTTGAATCGGAAAAATATCGTTTTTGAATCGAGAATTGCGTTGAATCGAAAAAATCGATTTATAATCAAATCGTGACCCCAAGAATCGATATTGAATCGAATCAAGGGACACCCAAAGATTCGCAGCCCTACTGTACATGTGTCCTCTCATTATATTACAATTACGTCCCGAGTCCAAGATCGGGCCCGGGGCCTACGTGTTGTGGGGCACACGTACTGGCCCCTGTCCAGCCGTGCTGCCAACAAAGAAAATAAATACCAAAATACACTTTAAATTATCATAGCACACTCAAATATTTATACATTCAGGAAAATAATCAATTATTCAATATAATAACATAACAATACAAATCAATTAAAAAAATAATTGTAAAAACTTAAATACAATTCCCAAAAAGGGGCGGCGTGGCGAAGTTGGTAGAGTGGCTGTGCCAGCAATCGGAGGGTTGCTGGTTACTGGGGTTCAATCCCCACCTTCTACCATCCTAGTCACGTCCGTTGTGTCCTTGGGCAAGACACTTCACCCTTGCTCCTGATGGCTGCTGGTTAGCGCCTTGCATGGCAGCTCCCGCCATCAGTGTGTGAATGTGTGTGTGAATGGGTGAATGTGGAAATACTGTCAAAGCGCTTTGAGTACCTTGAAGGTAGAAAAGCGCTATAAAAGTATAAGCCATTTATCATTTAAAAAATGATAATTTAACATCCATCCATCCATCCATTTCCTACCGCTTATTCCCTTCGGGGTCGCATAATAAAAAAAACAAACTAAGACAAAAAACAATAGTAATATAAAACTACACTAAAATAAACAACAAATTAAATATGAAATATAGTGACACAGACACACATAATAAAAACAATAAAACAATTTAAAATATTTAATAAATCATATACTAAAATAATAAAAAATTAAATCATGTATAAAACAATTAATGATATAAAACTATACTTAAAATAACTTAAAAATATAAAATAGTCACATATGCGTACCTAATATAATACAAAATGATATAAACTAGGGCAATTAGGGAAAAAAAATCAAATAAAATAAAATATATTACAATTACAATCCGTTTTGGGATAGTATCACCTTTGCGTCATTAATAGCTCGTAGAGGGATTTTATTGGAGTGGAAATCACAGTTTGCCCCCAAGGCCTCCCTATGGCTTAAAGGACCTCATGTTTTTCTTAGATTTAGAGAAAATTGAATATAATCTGAGGGGTACACCAAAACAATTTGACTTGACCTGGGGCTGCATAATTAGTTACATAGCTGAATTAAAGACACTATAGGATGAATGTGACACTCACTGTTGACAATGAACCTTTTCACTTACCTCGACTCTTTTTTCTTTGTTGTTGTTGTTGTTTTTATTCAGTGACACTTCTCTGTTTGTTTGTGAGTTTTATTTTTGTCGTTACCTTTTTTTCCCCCTTTTAATCAGTTATTGTGATTCTCTATCTGCTTGTGGTGAAGGGGAAGGAAGTACATTGCTACCCACTGTGACTGAAATGTAGGCTTTTATTATTTTTCTGTAATTTTTTAAAATTGTATTTTATTTATTTATTATTATTATTATTATTCTTATTATTATTCTTATTATTATTATTATTATTATTTGCTTTGAGGGTGGGGGACAAAAAAATGTCTGTTTTCTCAGTACCTGTATTATGATTTCCCTATCAAATGAATTAATAAATATTATTAGAAAAATTAAAAAAATTAAAAATAAAATAATTACAGTCCGTAAATTAAAAATAAAGGAATTACAGTCCGTAAATATAACAAAAATAAAAACAACCTCTCAATTAATTTTCCATCAACCAGATAGGTTCCTTTATTCCGAATGAGTCCAACACGCCACTAGAGGACACTGTTCTGTGGAGCACACCTTCATTTTTCGGTCGAAAACCGGAAATAGACAACCTATACCCGCGTCGCTCGTAAGACGGACAACACAAGACTCTGCACACAAACATATTTTTTTCGTGCTTATTTTCCGAGTAAAACAACACCATGCCGGTCACCTGTGCGTCGACGGGGTGCAATAATAAGTTTGTGAAGGGGTCGGAAATCAGATTTTATAGGTAAGTTAATGAAAGCGGAGTTATTCTACTGGTATGCAGACTAATATGTTTTATAACACAACAAAACTTTGTCCCCAGCCAACCCACATTTGAAACTATATACTTTTTATTTGTATTTGGTTTGTTTTAACTTGAATAATGCCGTAGCCACTTGTTATCTTATTCCAACTAAAATTATTCATAATGCTTTTGTATAACAATGTTATAATACAAAACTTTACTTTCTCCAAGTGCCACATTAAAAAACATGACCAACATTAAAATACAGTAGCTTAGTAGGCCTAAATATTCATTAAAAACAAAAAAGGTTTTATTTAAAAAAAAAAAAAAACCAATGATGGTCACACACACACACTTTGTGTGGTGAAATTAACCTCTGCATTTGACCCATCCCCTTGTTCACCCCCTGGGAGGTGAGGGGAGCAGTGAGTAGCAGCGGTGGCCGCGCTCTGAAATCATTTTGGTGATTCAACCCCCAATTCCAACCCTTGATGCTGAGTGCCGAGCAGGGAGGTAATGGGTCCCATTTTTATAGTCTTTGATATGACTCGGCCGGGGTTTGAACTCACAACCTACCGATCTCAGGGCGGACACTCTAACCACAAGGCCTTAAAGACTATAAAAAATGGGACCCATTGCCTCCCTGCTTGGCACTCAGCATCAATGGTTGGAATTGGGGGTTAAATCCCCAAAATGATTCCAGAGCGCGGCCACTGCTGCTGCTCACTGCTGCCCTCACCTCCCTGGGGGTGGAAGAAGGGGATGGATCAAATGCAGAGAGTAATTTCACCACACTTAGTGTGTGTGTGACTATCAGTGGTACTTTAACTTAAAGGCCTACTGAAATGATTTTTTAAAATTTAAACGGGGATAGCAGATCCATTCTATGTGTCATACTTGATCATTTCGCGATATTGCCATATTTTTGCTGAAAGGATTTAGTAGAGAACATCGACGATAAAGTTCGCAACTTTTGGTCGCTGATTACAAAAGCCTTGCCTGTACCGGAAGTAGCGTGACGTCGCAGGTTGAAGGGCTCCTCACATTTCCCCATTGTTTACACCAGCAGCGAGAGCGATTCGGACCGAGAAAGCGACGATTACCCCATTAATTTGAGCGAGGATGAAAGATTCGTGGATGAGGAACGTGAGAGTGAAAGACTAGAGTGCAGTGCAGGATGTATCTTTTTTCGCTCTGACCGTAACTTAGATAAAAGGGCTCATTGGATTCCACACTTTCTGCTTTTTCTATTGTGGATCATTGATTTGTATTTTAAACCACCTCGGATACTATATCCTCTTGAAAATGAGAGTCGAGAACGCGAAATGGACATTCACAGTGACTTTTATCTCCACGACAATACATCGGTGAAGCACTTTAGCTACGGAGCTAACGTGATAGCATTGTGCTTAAATGCAGATAGAAACAAAAGAAATAAGCCCCTGACTGGAAGGATAGACAGAAGATCAACAATACTACTATCAGGAGACACCGAACCAAACACTGCACCTGTAACTACACGGTTAATGCTGTGCCGCCTGTCGAAGCCTAGCAATGCTGTTGCTAACGACACCATTGAAGCTAACTTAGCTATGGGACCTCGTCAGAGCTATGATAAAAACATTAGCGCTCCACCTACGCCAGCCCTCATCTGCTCATCAACACCCGTGCTCACCTGCGTTCCAGCGATCGATGGCGCGACGAAGGACTTCACCCGATCATCGTTGCGGTCGGCGGCTAGCGTCGGATAGTGCGTCTGCTATCCAAGTCAAAGTCCTCCTGGTTGTGTTGCTGCAGCCAGCCGCTAATACACCGATCCCACCTACAGCTTTCTTCTTTGCAGTCTCCATTGTTCAATAAACAAATTGCAAAATATTCACCAACACAGATGTCCAGAATACTGTGGAATTTTGCGATGAAAACAGAGCTGTTTGTATTGGGATACAATGTGTCCGAATACTTCCGTTTCAACCATCGACGTCACGCGCAAACGTCATCATACATAGACGTTTTCAACCGGAAGTTTCGCGGGAAATTTAAAATTGCACTTTATAAGTCAACCCGGCCGTATTGGCATGTGTTGCAATGTTAAGATTTCATCATTGATATATAAACTATCAGACTGCGTGGTCGGTAGTAGTGGGTTTCAGTAGGCCTTTAATATTTTTGGCCACAGTAACATTACACACATTTTAAACAGTACCACTGTGGTTAGAATATGTAATTGATTCTTTGGCATAGTACTAGATGGAGTCCACGTACCACCACCGTTTGAGAATCACTGGCTTCGTATATACACGTGGACAAAAGTGTTAAAGAAGGAAAAAGACAGGGACTTTGACCAAATGAGTTACTTGACTTCACTTTAGATGATCGGATCTCCTTCCAAACTGATATTAGGCTTTTAAGTTGGGGTCTGATCATGACGAGTTAGTTAGTTTTTTGTTTTTGTTATCCAGGCAATAATCACTGGTAGCAGTTATAAGACAATATGTGGATCAGAATAATTTTAATTTAAACCAATATTATTCTATGGGTGAAAATTATTCTGAAATAATGACTACAATTGTATTTTACTTGTGTTTTCATTGTAAACATTACATAAGGTCATGGTTTGACAGTGACATCGCTAGTTAAAATTTTCCCTCACCTAAAAAACGTAGTCGCACAAAAGTATTTAACCTTAGAGGGGGGAAAAGCTGAAAAAATAAGTACAAAATAAAATGTGTATTAAAAGTATAAATAAAATAAAAATATGGACATAATAATTAGGGGTGAGAATCTTTGGGCACCTAATGATTTAATCGGTTTCTTTGGGTGATGAGTCGATTCATTACGATTCTTGATTCAAACCGATTCTAACAATGTATTAGTTAATATAATAATTATATTGTATTTTTTCAAAACAGCTTACGGATTAGAAAAGCTCCTTCTGGTTGCATGGTCCATCCATCCATCCATTTTCTACTGCGTGTCCCTTTTTTAGGGTCGCCAGGGGGGCTCGAGCCTATCTCAGCTGCATTCGGTGACAACCTAAAAATGTCTTTTAAAAATAGATTGTTTTTTTATATTGATTTTTGAAAATTATGAATTGATTTAGACTCAGGATAAATAGGAATCGCGATTCAGGTGTAAATGGATTTTTTTGTGCACTCCTGATAATACAAATATAAATACAAAATTGTACCTCCCTGCTGTGTGTACACTTGTACAACTTTACGATGAACCAGAAAATTGAATCCAAATACTATTAGGATTCATTTGATTCTGACTTGTTTGTAGTTTAATTTTAAATTAAAAGTAGATTTTATTAAATTAAATTATATTTTAATTTCCAGTCACCAACCGGGTGGTGCAGACATGGCGCGTGGTCAATTAAAGACACTGCATGTGCTTGAAAAACAAACGGCTCGTGGCTACGAATCGAATTGTTCACTTAAAAGAGCCGTTCAAAAGACTTGATTTGTTTGCGAATGTCACATCTCTACATCAGACCAATGATGAAGCATACTGTACTTAGAAAATACTTATATTGTAAAACATCGCAGCGACTCAGCAATGTTCTTGGTCTGCTTTGCCTCATCTCGCTTGAATCTGTGGGTGTTGCAAAACCCAAAACCAGTGAAGTTAGCACGTTGTGTAAATGGCAAATAAAAACAGAATACAACGATTTGCAAATCCTTTTCAACTTATATTCAATTGAATGGACTGCAAAGACAAGATATTTAATGTTCGAACTGAGAAACATTGTTTTTTTTTGCAAATAATCATTAACTTAGATTTTAATGGCAGCAACACACTGCAAAGAAGTTGGCTCAGGGCATTTTTACCACTGTGTTACATGGCCTTTCCTTTTAACAACACTCAGTAAATGTTTGGGAACTGAGGAGACCAATTTTTGAAGCTTTTCAGGTGGAATTCTTTCCCATTCTTGCTTGATGTACAGCTTAAGTTGTTCAACAGTCCGGGGTCTCCGTTGTGGTATTTTAGGCTTTTAATGCGCCACACATTTTCAATGGGAGACAGGTCTGGACTACAGGCAGGCCAGTATCCGCACTCTTTTACTAAGAAGCCACGCTGTTGTAACACGTGCAGAATGTGGCTTGGCATTGTCTTGCTGAAATAAGCAGGGGCGTTCATGGTAACGTTGCTTGGATGGCAACATATGTTGCTCCAAAACCTGTATGTACCTTTCAGCATTAATGGTGCCTTCACAGATGTGTAAGTTACCCATGTCTTGGGCACTAATACACCCCCATACCATCACAGATGTTGGCTTTTGAACTTTGCGCCTAGAACGGATGGTTCTTTTCCTCTTTGATCCACAGTTTTCAAAAACAATTTGAAATGTGGACTCATCAGACCACAGAACACTTTTTCACTTTGCATCAGTCCATCTTAGATGAGCTCGGGCCCAGCAAAGCCGGCGGCGTTTCTGGGTGTTGTTGATAAAAGGCTTTGGCTTTGCATAGTAGAGTTTTAACTTGCACTTACAGATGTAGCGACCAACTGTAGTTACTGACAGTGGTTTTCTGAAGTGTTCCTGAGCCCAGGAGGTGATATCGTTTACACACTGATGTTGGTTTTTGATGCAGTACCACCTAAGAGATCGAAGGTCACGAGCATTGCCGCTTATGTGCAGTGATTTCTCCAGATTCTCTGAACATTTTGATGATATTACGGACCGTAGATGGTGAAATCCCTAAATTCCTTGCAATAGCTCGTTGAGAAATGTTGTTCTTAAACTGTTCGACAATTTGCTGACGCATTTGTTCACAAAGTGGTGACCCTCGCCCCATCCTTGTTTGTGTTAATGGAAGCTGCTTTTATACCCAATCATGGCACCCACCTGTTCCCAATTAGCCTGTAGGATGTTCCAAATACATGTTTGATGAGTATTCCTCAACTTTATTAGTTTTTATGCCACGTGTGCCAGCTTTTTTTAAACATGTTGCAGGCATCAAATTCCAAATGAGCTAATATTTGCATATTTACGATTTACACAACGTGCCAACTTCACTGGTTTTGGGTTTTGTAAATTGAAATTGAAAGAATATCCAGGAGTTCCTCAGCAAAATACCAGCTGCAGTGTTGCAGGTCATTGATCTTCCACAGGATTATTCTTAAGTGTAACCTAACCTAAAGGTACCTAAGTCACTCGTGGAGAGAGCCACAACCTTTCAAAAAAGGACCCCTATAGGAGAGGATAGACCTCATTTATTCTGCAATGGGGAAATTATGTGGTTGCAGTGCAGATTCAAGAAGTCCACAAAATACAAGGTTAAAACACATTAAAGCAAGAAAGAAACATTAAAGAACTTAAAGGACATACAATACATTAAAGAGAACAGAGCTGATGCATTTCTACATACAGCTACAAAACTTAAACACAACAAAAAACAAAATGAGCAATAGATGATACATATAGACAAACAACGAGACAAAAACACAATTTCAACACCTGCATACAGCACACCAGTGTCAATCTGTCAACAGCAGTTTTTAATTTATTTTTAGTCATAGTCTTTTGACGAAAATGTATTTTAGCTTCAGTCAAATTTTAGTCATTTAAATTGATTTAGATTTACTCTAGTTTTAGCCAACGGAATTACACATTATAGTCAGCTAAAATTATAGTAAATTTAGTAAAATATAAAGTAAAAAGGCCTTTTTAAATTTATTTGAAAGCACCTTTAGTTACACTACCTGCAAAGCATTTGTTTAACACAAAAGTAGCATGATCTTATGGTCAGGAATGATGTATGATGCATACAATGGTTAATGCCAATAAATGTCTTTCAAGCACAAAACATGCCTTCATTATAATTTGTTTATGAACACGGGAGAACCGGAAGTAGCAAATACACATAGCTTTAACTTACAGTTGTGTAGATGTCACAATGACTCTCCCGCTGATGGCATCACATAGCGTCAAAAGTAAAACTTGTCCTCTTCACTTTCTCCCGTGTGTGCACATACTACAATGTGGAACATGTTAAATCCACACATTACTGTTTTTGCGGTGAGAAATTCAACTTCCTCATCTCACAAGGAAAAGCATCTGATTGGCTCTCCTTCGTAACTAACTGCCGGCCCCTCTTTCATATATGCGCAGTTAAAGAGCTGGGATTGGACATATTACGAACTTGTCTCACCCGTCTACAAGACAAAATAAAATATAATCTGATTTTGTTTCTGACATTTTCGTCTCATTTTATTAGTCGGAGAAAATGTCAGTTATTTTGTTATTGTTTTAGTCAACGTGCATTTTGTTTTGTTTCATTGTCGTAAGGGGAAAATATGTTGTTGACGACAACTAAGATGTAAATTATTAGTCAACAAAATTAACACTGCTGCACGCCGCAGTGGCCTATGCAATGCTCCACGCCATCGTCCACTGGGGTGCGAGACAGGAACAGACCCAACAAAGCAACCATGAGAGCCCACTCCGTCTTAGGCTGCCCAGTAGCTCTCGGCCAATGCCCAGTTAGCGCAGTTGAGCGAGAATTGTCCGATACATGCTTATTCAGCCAGGGCTTTGTGGAATTCGTCCATCCTAGGATAGGATAGGACTTTATTGTCATTGCACAAGTACAACAAAACTTTGTTTTCAGCACAAACCCGTTGAAGATTAGACAAACAAACAGTGTACAGGGTTACAGAACAGGAACGCTGCTGGGTCGCCACAAGGCGCCCCGTAAAAGATGGGAAAAAGGTAAAACACTGGGGAGGAAGATGAGTAAGGCTGAGGCTCAACGCTAGCTTCGCAGCCCCGTCTCTCCCTCCGCATCTCCTCCGGTCTCTCCACGCGGACTCTGCTGTGACAGAGAGCCAGCATCTGGTGTCAGGTGCAAACATGGCCATGGCCAAAAGGCTGCTCCGAGGTAGGTCCAAGAGTTAACAAAAAAGCATAGCAGAAGTCACAAAAGTGCCACTCCTTGTTGCGCAGTCCCTAAAGGGCATGAAAACTCAAAAAGCATGAAACACATTAACACAAGAGGGAAACATCCAGAACACAAAAGGAGGATACACAAGAGCACAGAGCTCCTGCAACCAGCAGGCACTACAGTAGCGCCATATTGGGGGAAAAAAACTGAAAAGTGATCACTGAAATAATGGTTCAACTGTCTAAAAAACAAACTACCCATTCCATGCATTATTTCTTGTCAGGTTTCCACTAAGCAAACCTTCCCTTTCCGCCAAATGGGTCCAGAGCCTGGGGTTGAAAAACTTCATCCCAACAGCCAACACCTGCCTGTGCTCAGACCATTTCGCACCCGACTGCTTCAGGGACTACAATGGCAAACAGTTCCTTAGGGAGGACGCAGTGCCGACCTTGTTCCCGCTTGGGCAGCCCCAAGACTCTTCAAAGGTTTGGCAAATGTTTCTCTTCTTCTTCACTAACCATGGTCAAGCATGTAATCCTTTACTATAAATGTAAGCATAAGCTCTGTCCAACAATTGACAGATAGAACTACGGAAACGGGCCTCAGTGACATTACCCAGGGAAGCAGGTGCCGCAAATCAACTGGCATCACAAGCAGAGCGAGACAAAGGGCGGGAGCCTGCCATTCAACGCAGGGACAAAAGAAGCTCAAGAGTGAGTGTTCTATTGTTTTTCTATTACATTTTAATAAAGGGGAACTATAATGAATTTTATTTTTTGGACCTATAAATGTTATACAATGAATGCAGTTGGGATAGGCATCAGCCACCCCCGCGACCCCGAGAGGGACAAGTGGTAGAAAAGGGATGGATGGAAATGTTAGACAATGTTGGATAATCGTTTTAAACAGTGCCAAAGCATCAAGTCAAAAGGGTCATACATTTTGGTGTGAGATGTTCGCGGGGTTTTGCAGTCTTGTTACGTTGTGACGTCAACGAGGTGGACGTACTGATTTGGACATTAAGTCAAGCTTTCAGCCAGAGAAGTAGGAGCTCCTCATCCTCTGCTTCAGGCTATGAAAAAAGGACAAAGTAAAAATTAATAAAATGTTGAAAAAAAATAGGATAAAGTACTGTATTTTCCAGACCATAGGGCGCACCGGATTTTAAGGCGCACTGCCGATGAATGGTGTATTTTTTTAATCTTTTATCATATATTAGGCGCACCGGATTATCATCATCATCATCATCGGCAGCTCAGTCTCGAGAGACCATACTGATGCGCGTCTGGAGTCTTGTCATGTTGTTTGGCATCGTCTGCTATGGCTGCGCAGTCCGATCTGTGAGTGACAGTCTTTATTGCAGTTTGTGCAAATGAATAAGGTGGCCTGGGTTTGAGGGGTTGCTGCAGTGCATTTCCTGCGTCTCCTCTTCTCTGCTGCAAGCCGATCTCTTGCCACCTCAGCTTCTGCACTGCCCTTGTGGACAGTCTGACGCCAAGCATTTCTGTCCATGGCCTGTACCTCCCAGCTGTCAGGAGAGATGTTGCATGCTTTCATGTCTCTTTTGCAGACGTCCTTGAAGCGTAGTAGGGGGCGACCAGCTCGTCTGGTGCCAATGGTCAGTTGTCCATACATGATGTCCTTAGGTAGTCTTCCATCCTCCATCCGTCGGACATGGCCGAGCCAGCGGAGACGGCGTTGACTCAGCAGGGAGTACATGCTGGGGATCTTGGCGCGCTGCAGGATGTTGGTGTATGGGATGTGGTCCTGCCAGCTGATGTTGAGGATGCGCCTGAGGCACCGCATGTGGAAGGTGTTGAGCCGACGTTCTTGCTTCATATAGGTGGTCCAGGATTCACTTCCATAGAGAAGGGTGCTGAGAACGCAGGCCTGATATACACGGATCTTGGTGTGTTCTGACAGCGCTCCGTTCTCCCACACTCTCTTGGTCAGTCTAGCCATGATGGTATTTGCCTTTCCGAGACGCCTGTCCAGTTCGATGTCCAGTGAGAGGTTGTTGCTGATTGTTGATCCCAAGTAGGTGAACTCGTCCACAGTGTCCAGTCTGATGTTATCAACTGTGATGGAGGGGGCAGTACTGATGTCTTGTGCACTGATGTTGGTCTTCTTCAGGCTTATTGTGAGCCCAAACTGCTTACAAGCATCGGCAAAGCGGTCAGCCAAACTCTGAAGGGCATCCTCTGTGTGAGTCATGAGGGCTGCATCATCAGCAAACAACATCTCCCTGATGAGAACTGTCCTGACCTTGGTCTTAGAACGCAGTCGCGCCAGGTTAAACAATCTCCCATCAGACCGGGTGTGCAGGTATACACCATCAGTGGAGGAGTCGAAGGCGTAAGACAGGAGCAGGGAAAAGAAAATCCCGAAAAGGGTTGGTGCAAGTACACAGCCCTGCTTGACACCACTGTTGATACAGAATGGTTCTGAGGATGATCCGTCATACAGGACTGTGCCCTTCATGTTGACATGGAAGGAGGTCACCATGCTGCCGAGCTTTGGGGGGCAGCCAATCTTCTCAAGGAGCTGGAATAGGCCTTCCCTGCTGACCAGATCGAAGGCCTTGGTGAGGTCTATGAACATCATGTAGAGTGGCTGGCCTTGCTCTCTACTCTTTTCCTGGAGCTGTCGAAGGGAAAAGATCATGTCAGTTGTCGACCTGCCTGCTCTGAAGCCACATTGGGATTCTGGATAGACACGATCCGCGAGTCTCTGCAGCCTGTTGAGGAGGATGCGTGCATACACTTTGCCGACAATGCTGAGAAGGGAGATCCCTCTGTAGTTGTTGCAGTCACTGCGGTCACCTTTGTTTTTATACAGTGTCACAATGGTGGCGTCACGCATGTCTTGTGGGACTGCACCTTCCTCCCAGCACATGCAGAGCAACTCATACAGAGGCTGAAGCAGGGCAGGTTTCCCGTGCTTGATGGCTTCAGGTGGGATGTTATCGCTACCTGGTGCTTTGTCGTTTGGGAGGGCATCAATGGCTTTGCTGAGCTCTTCCATAGTGGGCACTTCATCTAGCTCCTCCATGATGGGCAGATCCTTCGTACCACTAAGGGCAGCATTGGAAACTGATGTTTCACGGGAGTACAGTTCTGAGTAGTGTTCCACCCATCTGGTCATCTGTTCCTCCCGGTTAGTGATCTTCTCCCCTGACAGAGATTTCAGGGGGGCAATTCCTTTTACTGCAGGGCCAAGGGCCTTTTTGATGCCGTTGTACATGCCGCGTGTGTTTCCGGACTCGGCACAGCTCTGTATTTCCTTACACAGTTGTTGCCAATATTCATTGGCACACTGTCTAGCAACACGCTGGGTGGTGTTCCGAGCCCTTCTGAGTGCTGTGAGTGTCTGTTCATTTGGGCATTCCTTGTGTGCTAAGAAGGCTGCACGTTTAGCCTCTATTTCTGGTTTCATCCTTGGAAGGTGGGCTTTGAACCAATCCTGGCAGGGATGTTCTTTCTTGCCAAACGAGGACATGGCCGTGTTGTAAATTTTGTCCCTCATGGCATTCCACTTTCCTGTGGCGTCATGATCTGGCAAGTCCTGTAGGGCTTCATCCAGGTTGGTTACATATGCGTCCACCTTAAGGGGATCTGACATGTGTACTGTGTTGATCCGGGGGCGGCCTTTTGGTTTGGAGTGATGTAGCTTGCGTGGCTGGAGACGCACTTTGCTGCACACAAGGGCATGGTCAGTGTCACAGTCTGCACTATGGTAGCTTCTGGTGATGAGGACATTGTTTAAGGCAGAGCGCCTGGTGATGGCAAGGTCGAGTTGGTGCCAGCGTTGGGACCGCGGATGCCTCCACGACACTCTGTGTGATGGTTTACACTCGAAGAAGGTGTTTGTAATGCAGAGGTCATGGTAGGAGCACAGTTCCAGCAGCCTTTGACCATTCTCATTTACCTTCCCTGTGCCATGACGTCCAAGGCAGGAGGGCCATGACTTGTGATCTGCACCTACTCTGGCATTGAAGTCGCCAAGGAGGAATAAGGGCTCATCTTTTGGGAGGCCCTTTATCAGTTCATCAAGCTGCCCATAGAACTGGTCTTTTGTGTCTTCCGATGAGGTGAGAGTGGGAGCGTACACACTGAGGATGTTGACATGACCAGCAGCAGTGGCGAGGCGGATGGACAAAAGGCGCTCGGTGCCACCTGAGGGAGGCTCCACTGCAGCCAGGAGGGTGTTTTTGATGGCAAAGCCAACACCATGCTGGCGGGGCTCTTCGGGTTCTCTGCCCTTCCAGAAGAAGGTGTAGTTCTCCTCTCTGAGGGAGCCGCTGGAAGGGAGCCGGGTTTCTTGGAGGGCAGCTATGCTGACGTTGAGTCTGGTGAGCTCTCTGTCAATGATGGCTGTCTTTCTGGTGTCTTCCACCACTCTGAGGTCATCTGAGATGCCTGTGCGCATAGTGCGCACGTTCCAGCTACCAAATAGAAGAGCTGGAGTCTTCTTTTTAATTTTCTTATTGTTTGGTGCAAAGATTTACCGTCTGCTCATCGTGCCTTTACAGTACACTAAGCTCCAGGCACCCACTGAAGCAGGCAAACGTTGGCGGGCCGACACCCTACTGACCGGGGGCTGCCCGGTTTAAGGCGGGCAGTAGTCGTCCACTGGGACACTATGATCCCTCCCACCGTCGAAGCTGACCCGCGGCGCCCCATACTTACGCCAATCAGATGGGACTTATAACCCGTAAACTGCCAGCTTCCGTGTTGTGTCCTCACTCTTGCGAGCGAGGCTGGAGTGACCTCTCCAGTTTTTGTGACCTCCATGGCGCAAGCCTGGGCATAAGGTATGGGGACTTTGGGTTGCCCAGTCGTCAGAATCCCCCTCTTGGCTTGGCTGACGGGATCCAAAGGAATGCGGAGCATGACGTTTGGCACCAGCTTTGCTGCAGGAGTTGCCGGAAGGGTGTTGTCTTGCGAGCACCTATCCGCCTTCGGGGCTCCACTCCGGATTTGTAAGGTTTACTCCTTTACACTTGGCCGTTGAGTCCTATGTGGTCTTCCTCCGCCCTAGCCGTTGGCTGACTGGTGCAGCTCCTCCGCCTAGTGGTGCAGTGTACACACCACCCCCTCACGTGGTTTGGTCTGCCAGCTGAGGCAGTGTACCGGGGTGTGGCGCTTGGAGCCAGCACGTGAGAGATTTAGGGGATGGATGAGAACCGGTGAAGCGTGGCCTCCCTACGAGTAGGGAGCAGCTGCCAATCAACAAGGGTGCTATCTCTACCCACCCCCCTACGCACCGGATTATAGGGCGCAATAAAGAAGTCATATTATTATTATTTTTTTCTGAATTGAAAACACTTCCTTGTGGTCTACATAACATGTAATGGTGGTTCTTTGGTCAAAATGTTGCATCGATTATGTTTAATGCAGAGGACAAATTTCACCACATCTAGTGTGTGTGTGACAATCATTGGTACTTTAATCTTTAATCTTTAATCTTTTAGAGATCATCTTCAAGCCGCTTTCTGACAGTCGCTTCCGGGTGCGCCGTTTTGTGGGCGGTCTTATTTACGTGGCTCACCTTTGACAGCGTCTTCTCCCCGTCATCTTTGTTGTAGCGGTGTAGCGTGCAAGGACGGGAGTGGAAGAAGTGTCAAAAGATGGAGCTAACTGTTTTAATGACATTCATACTTTACTTAAATCAATAACGGAGCAGCATCTCCTCATCCGGAAACAACCACACCGGAAATGTGTCCCATGAAAAACCGTCCGACCGGAACTCTAATAACTAAAGTTCCTTGGGTGAATAATGTAAACTTACTACGCAGGTATGTTTTAGCGTTTCCATGGCGAGTTTACTGACAGATATAAGTAAGAACTTTACACGGTGGATAATGTCCCATAACAAGAAGATAGAGAAAAACTCAGCATCAAGGGCTGGAATTGGGGGTTAAATCACCAAAAATGATTCCCGGGCACGGCACTGCTGCTGCCCACTGCTCCCCTCACCTCCCATGTGGTGAACAAGGGGATGCGTCAAATGCAGAGGACAAATTTCACCACACCTAGTGTGTGTGTGACAATCATTGGTACTTTAACTTTAACTTAACTTAAAAAGAAGAAGCTTATCAACTATGGCGTCGGTGCGAATGGGCGCAATTTTTCAGGATTTACGCAGATCCCAAATACAGATCAGCAGGTACCAGAAGGTAAGAAAAGTTGCTTTTGCATAATATTGCAAAACAAAACGCCAGAAAATATGTCTTACCGTATACACACGCCATAATAATACTTGTATGTTTAATGCGCCGACAATCCTTCAAGAGGTGCGGCTTCCTAGCTTACCAAAGTCGTACTAAAACATTTTGATAGATTTTTGAGCGACGTGTGTAATGTTCTATATTTTCAATGGAACATTTAAAATGTTGGTGTTGTTTACTTGAGACCCATCATAGGGCAGTCTACACTTATCTCTTATGTTTGTCTGCCATCTACTGGTCACACTTATCATTACACCATGTACCAAATAAAATAGCTTTGAGGTGGGTAAGCTCAACCCAACTTATTACTTACATTAGGCGCACCAGGTTTTAAGGCGCACCGTCGAGTTTTGAGAAAAAAAAAGGATTTTAAGTTCGCCTTATAGTCCAGACAATATGGTATTATTTTCGCTTGATCTTGGCATGTGCATAATAACACTGGCAGGCGACATGCAGTAATAGAAACACTACTAAAAGCAGCTTTTTTTATGCAAAGTCTGAATCGATTGGTAAGTGTGCAGGTGTACGTAATGGTGTGACCGGGTGAATCTATATAATTTTTGTGAAGTTTATTTTTGACAATGTCTAAAACTAAAATAGACAACCTCAAGAATACATAATTAAAATTTATATTTTCAAAAGGTAAATTATGATACTTTTATAGAGGGTGGGGCGTGGATTCATTTGCAATCTAGAAATGCCTCCAGAATCGAACATCTTGCAGACAGACTTAAAAAACAGGTTATAAAAGCGACTCTGGGGTAAAATTTCCACCAAAGCATATCCAAGACTCATCTGGACCACAAGGAAGTATTTTAAATGTAGATTAAAATGATTACAGGGCCCTTTTCAATTAGGCAAGATGACGCGTCATCTAATTTGCATAATTGGCCATGACGCAAGTACATGTAATTTTTTCAACTTGGCTAAAAAACGTTGTACATGCATAATAATGGAACACATACGGTACAAAAATTCCGGTACCTGAGAATCAATCAACGGTACCAATTTTCGGTACTTTTTTGTGCGTTAATAAATATTGTTTTTGATAATAAAATCACTTTATATACCGTATTTTTCGGACTATAAGTCGCTCCGGAGTATACGTCGCACCGGCCGAAAATGCACAATAAAGAAGGAAAAAAACATATATACGTCGCACTGCAGTATAAGTCGCATTTTTTGGGGACATTTATTTGATAAAATCCAACACCAAGAATAGACATTTGAAAGGCAATTTAAAATAAATAAAGAATAATGAACAACAGGCTGAATAAGTGTACGTTATATGACGCATAAATAACCAACTGAAAACGTGCCTGGTATATTAACGCAACACATCATGGCAAGAGTCATTCATATAACTATAACATATAGAACATGCTATACGTTTACCAAACAATCTGTCACTCCTAATCGCTAAATCCGATGAAATCTTCCTCCCCGGTGTTGCCTCTGGTATGTCCTTTCTTTCTGCTGCTCGATCGCCGTTCTCTGCTGCATATTTCACTACGTCCAGCTTGTAATCTGCAGTATATGATTTTCTTTTCGGTGCCATTTTAGTTCAGCCCTTCTCAGTTTTTATAAGTTACCGCCAATGTTGATGTGATCCATTTTAATAGCTACGGCAGTAGCGTATAGCATATAGCAGTTAGCCTACCATGACCCACAATGCACTTCTGCCATGACCCTCCCCCGCCGAATTCTTATTGGTTGACGTGTGAGTGACGATTGCTGACGTGTGTGTGACGATTGCTGCCATTTGCTTCGTCTCTTACGCGAATGAGATAAATAATATTATTTGATATTTTACGGTAATGTGTTAATAATTTCACACATAAATCGCTCCGGAGTATATGTCGCACCCACAGCCAAAAGTATGAAAAAAAACTGTGATTTAAAATCCGAAAAATACGGTACTGCAACATTTAATAATGAGCTGATTATTATTACTGCTGTCCAGTTGTTATATCTTGTTATATTAAAACTTTTCTGAGTCTCAATTACAGTTGCAAGTCCAAGATGTTAGACGGTAGTAGTGTGTAGTTTATGGTGTGTTGGCTAGTTAGTCTTTGCTGTCTAGTCTTTTGTTAACCCCTAAAAAGTGTTAATACTGTAAGTATTGAACTTACTACGCACCAGCTGTTTGATTGTCATGTGAATCTTAGTTTTAGTTTTTCATTAGCAAATTTGGAGGTGTTGAAATCGGCATGTAAAATCCCTAATGCTAATCAGTACCATGTCAATAGCAAAGCCAATGTATATTAGCGTCAAGTTAGCGCGTTTTTTTAAAAGTGGAGCTTTATTGAACTTATGTTGGAGCATTTTTTGAGTCACTATTTTGTTGCAATTGAAAATTGCAACATTACCTAGTGGTAGTTTGGCTGAGTCCGCTCTCAGTACTGCTGGAGTGATCGCTTGGTGCCAAAGTGTGAAAAGCCGGCTGACGTCACGCGCAACTCCTGTACCGTAACAAGGCACCGTTTTTTATTTGAATCGGTGCCCGATAGGTGCGGCAGGATTCGGCTGGTGCCAAAAAAGTACCAGAATCGGTACTCATCCCTAGACATTCGAGCTGGGAATCTCTGGGCACCTCACAATTCAATTACGATCACGATTCATGAGCTACGATTCGATTAAAAATCAATTATTGATGCATTTTTAATTTATGTATGTTAATGCAGTTTTACATTTATTTTCGTTTGACTAAATACTGTAAGCATTTATCAATTGCAACTTTTAAAAGCAGTGTATTTGTAAAAATAAACAGTTATACATTATTTCCCATCACATGTATTAAATTAACTGGATTATAAGTGCCCTAAAATAGAGGAGCTGCTCGGATCTCTCCTCCGCAGCTACATTTTAGAACTGTCTGCATTACTTTATTTACAATGAATATATCGATTATCGATCATTGACGTTTACTAATCGATCGATTTATATACCGCTGGATCGGGCGGTATAGCTCGGTTGGTAGAGCGGCCGTGCCAGCAACTTCAGGGTTGCGGGTTCGATCCCCGCTTCCGCCGTCCGAGTCACTGCCGTTGTGTCCTTGGGCAAGACACTTTACCCACCTGCTCCCAGTGCCACCCACACTGGTTTAAAAATGTAACTTAGATATTGGGTTTCACAATGTAAAGCGCTTTGAGTAACTTGACAAACGCGCTATATAAATATAATTCACACTTCACTTTTATAATCGTTCTTGTCCGAATTGCGATGCATCTAAAAATCTATTATTTCCCCCACTTCTACTATACATACATATATTTAAAGACAAACCTGTTATATATATATATATATATATATATATATATATATATATATATATATATATATATATATATATATATATATATATATATATATATATATATATATATATATATATATATATATATACACATATATACATATATATATATATATATATATATATATATATAGTATACATTTAATGACATACACAAATATGCCTTTTTTCTAAATTTTTCCACTTTTGCTGGGTTTTTCTTTGTTTATTTTAATTCTACAATGTGCAACAGGCCCATAAAAAAAGAAAAGCTCTGTCAGCTGATGCAGTTTGGATACCCATGGCTTACAAATTTTAATTGCATCGTAAGGCTGGGTTGCAATCAATGCTCAACCCTAATAATACTAAATGAGATTACATTGTGGTTGTGTACAGTATATACTGCGTGGCTGTGTGAGATTCAAACATTTGTAACAACTCCAAACCTGTTACACTCCCAAAGTCTAAATTTAGTGAGAAAAGATATACAGTTTATCATAAAGCCCTAGGGGGGCTTCTGTTTTTTTTCTACAAAGTGTAATCAAGTCCAAAAGTCCACATTATCAATTCTATCGCTAACTAATATCGCTGTAAGTGAGCCCGACCGACCACAATGTGTATTTAAGACGGGTTGTCATGGAAGTGGGCTACAAGGTTCTATCTAACTTTAGAGGTCCTCACAGTACTCAGCTTAATCTGTATCTGCTCTGAGGCAGGTGGCTTATTTCACGATTAACTGTAGGGAAAATGCCTAATGCTGCTTATGTTTCTTCCAGGGTGGACGCGGAGGCCGTGGGGGAAAACAGCTGTCTGATAGGTGAGACCTTGTGGGTGTTGGTAAATAGAAGTATTGGCATACGCGTTTCTCTTCATTGTTGCTGAATTGTTAATGAGTTAACCATCCCATACGAGCCTGCTCGTGTGTTTTAGCTTAAGTACTCAGCTTTTTTCCAGACTACTAGAATAATATTCTACACAATTATGTTGCTTCATCTTTTATTATTATGAATTAATCAATTTAAATGTTGCAGCCCTATTATTTATAAAGGCTTTAGAGTGATTTTTTAAATTTTTTTTCCACAATAAGTGCAAAGCAGGAGTTGTGCGCTAAACTTCAGGTTTATGTAACACACAAGTTCACTTCCTGTGTGCCATATTCCTCCAAGTATATATGGATCACTCCTAAGAGAGCACATACTGTACAGTAGGTTCAATGTGAACAATAGAATAGCTTAGTTTCTCAGACAGTAATGTATTTATACACGTTTAGCTTGAAGTATGTCGTTTCTTAATGGGGAAAGACGTTAATGACTCTCGTTTTCATGTTGGCATGTAAAATAGCTAGCAGTTCTGTACATGGGTCGATCAACGTGCAGTTATTAATCAAGTTTTTTGGGGGAATTTCAGTTTAAAGTGGTGATACTAACCATTACTACTTATCATTACTTATACTTATGACTTATATTAACAGTTTATCGTTACATTTGTAGTAGGTAGTGTGAAACAGGCCTGGAAATATTTTTATTCGTTCAGTTTGTTGTATTCTAAGGCTATTGAATCGATAAAACTGGACTGTTCAGATTCTCTTAGAAGACGTTTAGCCTTTCATCTGAGCAGTTTTTTTTAAAATTTAGTTTGTCTTATCTTTTAACAAAAAATCTTTTACAGTTTTAGTAAAATTTTAGGCATCTCAATTTAATCAAAGAAATTACACATTTTCAGTTTTAGTCATCTAAAATTACAGTAAATTTACTAGACTAAAATTATTAAATCCCGGCCCCTCTCCCATACGCTGTTTAAGAGCTGTGATTGGATAGTTTCTGAGGTTGTGCCCCCACCATCTACAAGGCAAAATTAAATATGATTTGGATTTTGTTTGTCAATATTTTGAGCTCCGATTTATTCGTTGACTAAAATGTCAGTTCATTTCATTATCGTTTTGATTACTTTAGTCAGAGGAAAAGGTTGGTGACTAAGAAGAAAATTATTAGTCAACGAAATTAACACAGCATCTGAGCAGGCTTCATCAGTTCATGCTCACAGACTTACACTATATAGGACTGCTCTAGTCTGAGGTCTTGAAGCAGGATCCAAAGTATTCTCTTTACAAGAGGGGGCATGCCCAGACAAAGATGGAAAAGACAAGGAAACCATTAGTGTCTGGTCGAGGATTATTACTTGGGATCCTGCACCCTGAACTGATGAAGCCTGCCCGCATAAGCTGTGGAATGTCTCAAAGACAATCGGAACAGGCTAGTTGTGATCGATTCAATGCCTTGAAAGTAGTCTGTAACAAAAACAGGAAAACGTGAGGATGATTCAAAGTTGGTGCACCTAACTGGGAATTACTGAGTAATAGAGTATTGTAAAAAATCTCAAGCCAAATGTGGTTGTGACCTTCAGTGCAAATTTTAATTAATAATGACATTCCATTTACACAAACCTTGAAAATAAAGAGTGATTATTGATTGGAAAAGAACATTAAAGCAGTCCAGTGTGTGACGTCTCTCCTCTGTATCGTGCAGGCAGAACATCGCAGGCAAGAGCAGAGTTTATGACAGCAAAGGTCGACTGTTGTCCAACGGCAAGGACCTGTGTGACTGTTTGGATGTGGACTGCACGGGCTGCTTCTATCCCTGCACCGAGTGTAGCTCACGCAAGTGTGGGTTTGAGTGCCGATGTAACAGGAAGTGGCTTTACGAGCAGGTAGAAGTGGAGGGAGGTGAGATCATTCGCAACAAGTATGCTTTTTAATTTCAGCCAAATAAACACAGACTGTATATACCGGACACAATCAAATACAACCTAATAGAAAGCTAGCAAACATTTCACACGTTGTTGGAATTCTCAGTTCTTATCAGGGGCGGGTACCGTTCACAAGCGTTTTCTACCAAGCATACTTGCTTTGTTAGTATTGAAAACTGCAACATTACTTAGAGGAAGTTTGGCTGAGTCCGCTGTGAGTGCTGCATGAGTGAGTGATTGTTTACTTGAACCGGATGTGATGTCACCTGCAACAAAGGTATCGAAATATGACACCGTTTGATTTGACGTAAATGGATACCCAGTAATACAGATGGAATTCGGTCGGTGCTTATGAAAGTACTGAATCCGGTACCCATCCCTAGTTCTTTTTGATTGACACTGTAGGGGAGGTATTACGGTTGTCATACTTATAGGTTGGAAGAATCATGATATTACAGTTTTTTGGATCTTTTTTGATTACCAGTACAAGTGTGTCTAACGTTGTGGCCAACAAGTGTATAACAGAAGGATGGACTACTTTGATGAGGCTACATCAGGACGATGGCAGCCTAACCTTCAGATATTTCAGCTGCGTCTTGTTGGACTATAAAGGACTGTTTTAATACAATAGTAATGCTCAAAACTCTCGTTCGTGATAGAAGATAGGCAGAAATATTGGAGTATTTTTTTATTTATATAGGTTTGCATTCAACAGCTCTTGCTTTACTAAAAACTTTGTGTCAAAAACCATGTTAATAAACTTCATTTCCAATATAATGTTTCTACTGGTGATATACAGAACATTATTTTAGGATATAATTTAAAACAAGACAGATTTTGTGTTTGATTATGTGTATACTCACTTTTTAATAATGCAATTCAGATGAAAGTTTCATTAAATTTTCAGGAGAGAAGCAATTAAAAATTCAACTCATCAAAATGCATTTAATTGTACAGTGCAACAAAATCACACCGGCTGCTCCGGTTAGAAGCATGGAATACAAATGTTTAAAGGGGACCTATTCTACATGTTTAACTTCTTAAAACGTATGTGTATGTTAAAATAGTTTATTCTTAGTCTGTATGATTTGGAAATGCTACATCAATGAGGATGGTGTGTAAAAAAAAAAAGGCCTATCATCCACAATCTGTGAGACAAGATTACGTGTCTTTCCATTTTCTGTGCGTGCTAAATTTTGGAAAAACGGCCTGTAAGAGGCAGCTTTCAATGCAGGTATTGGGTATATGATCTATTCCGCCTATGAAAGCCTTTAAAAACCTCCGACACCGTTTCATACAATGGTGTGCAAAAATATTACAACACTTGCCATGACCTGAAAAACTAAGTTTTATTTCAATAAAAACACCCAAATAAAGCCATTGTTTCTTTCATAATGGAACCTGCAACCATACTTTTATTGCATAATTAAAATTTCAGAGACACTTGCATGATACCTTTGTCAATTTCTAGGGAACTTACTGCATTCTGGAATCAAATCTCCCTTTATATATTGATTACGACTGGCTTCTGAGAGTGTGGAATGACATTGAGGTTGAAACTGTGAGAAAATACTTAGGCACAATGCCAGAAAGAAGCACTGTTGTAATTATTGCCAAATGAATGAATGAATATTAAAATAAAATGTAAAAAAAAAGGACTGGACTGATAAATGTGTAGGTGAAATATTCTCAGTACTTTTGCCTTTACCTTTCACAATTGCAAAAAAGTGAAATTAAGGCTTTGTAATAATAAAACACTAGTTTCTTAAGATTTGACAAGTGTTTTAATGTTTTTGCACACCACTGTAAACATACTTTAAAATATGTACAGTATTTAACTGTAGAGGTTGCCCTCTAGTGCAGTGGTCCCTAACCACCGGGCCCCGCAAGAAATGTAATTTAAAAAAAATAAATTATTATTTTGTTTTTAAAATTAAATCAACATAAAAAACACAATATATACATTATATATCGATATAGATCAATACAGTCTGCAGGGATACAGTCCGTAAGCACACATGATTGCATTTCTTTATGAAAAAAAAAATCAACCCCCCCCCCCCCGGTCCGTGGGACAAATTTTCAAGCGTTGACCGGTCCCCAGCTACAAAAAGGTTGGGGACCACTGCTCTAGTGGGTTCTTCTGATCACCACACACTTGCACGAGAGCCTGGTATTCAGGATTTAACAATGTTTTATTGCGTCCACGCTTCAGCAATCTCACTCGACTTTTCAGTCCCAGTCTCTCCTGCTGCTCTGCTCTGCTCTCCAGCGTGTGTCTCGCTCTGCTCTCCAGCGTGTGTGTCTCTCTCTCGCTCCAACTACAACAACGTGTCTCGGTCCGGCTGCTGCTAATAAAGGCGACAGGTGATTAGATAACCATCCCCAGCTGGGCAATCTACTCCATACTTGCCAACCCTCCCGTTTTTAGCGGGAGAATCCCGGTATTCAGCGCCTCTCCCGACAACCTCCCGGCAGAGATTTTCTCCCGACAAACTCCCGGTATTCAGCCGGAGCTGGAGGCCACGCCCCCTCCAGCTCAATACGGACCTGAAACTGAGTGGGGACAGCCTGTTCTCACGTCCGCTTTCCCACAATATAAACAGCTTGCCTGCCCAATGACGTCATAACATCGAGGGCTTTTAGAGAGTAGAGTGCACAACTGCGCACACAACAAGGAGACGAAGCAGAAGAACGAGGAAATTACAGACATGGCGACGCCGTCGACGAGCAAGATGAAGAAATACGCTTGCAAGTTCCAAAACGAATGGAAACAAGAACTTCAGTTCATCCAGGACAGTTTGAAGGGGAAGGTGTATGTTGCATGTAAATTTTGTAGAACAGACTTCTCCATTGAACACGGTGGCCGAAATGATATACTCATCATGAACGGAGAAGTTAAACAGGACAATACTGCCATCTAATGGATAGCCACCGGAACACTGAAATAAATGATAAATTCAAGTCTTTTATTTTTTTTTCTATGTAAATAAAATAAATATATATATATATAGCTAGAATTCACTGAAAGTCAAGTATTTCATACATATATATATATATATATATGAAATATATATGAAATACTCGAGTTGGTGAATTCTAGCTGTAAATAACCACACCCCCCGCCCCCAACCACCCCCCCACCACCGATCAAGCCCCCCCCCCAACCCTCCACCTCCCGATATTGGAGGTCTCAAGGTTGGCAAGTATGATCTAGTCACCTGCCGCTGGCTTCGAGGCCGGTCCTTACACACCCCGCTCCGCGGCAGGCCCGCAGACCACGCCCCCCTCCACAGTAACGCACTGTACCAACAGGCACATTCATGATAACATGTATTATTTATCATATTCTGGTCATTTTAATAATGACCCAAACGTATTTCCAGTATAAAACGAGTGCTACCGTTGCCACACGCTAAATGTTTGAAAAAAAAAACTAAAACCGTGACTTACAAATGTCCGCTCTCACTGTGACGCCGACTGATGGTATCGTTGTATCTTTAAGCCCCTGTGTTTTCCTTGTGAGCAAGGCGGTGTGTCATTATGCCGGGAAAAGTAGTTCCTCTGTGTTACCTTTTTAACAATCCCAATATAAATACTGATCGGTAGACAATCAATCGGCACATCCTCACAGATAATACATTTTATATTTAGATTAATGTACAAAACTATGGAATTTTCTTAAATTCTTCCTTGCCAGATTATATAACATCTCATGTAGACGAGTGCTGATTTTCAACATAATATACACGTAAATCAAATATGTGGCTATATTGCCAAAAGGAGGCGTCAGAAAGTGCAATCAAGGAGCCAACGTTGTTACTCCATGGCTCTGATTGACTAAAATGCACTTAAGTATTTTATTATTTATTATTCAATCTTTTTGGTATATAAATACTAGTATTTTATTAAGTCAGTGCAGGTATGGAAATAGACTTCTTATCTCTCACTCTCCAGTGGAAAGGCCATGATCATGGATTCATTTATCGACGTGATAAAGTGTCTTATCGACATATTGGCTGTTGCAGTCATTTGTAAGGAAAGAGCACAGGCCTCAGGGGAGCCACTGGATAAAAAACATGCCGCTATTAAAAGACACCAATGACCCAAACACATCCAATCTGTTACCATCCATCCAGCCTGAAGGGTTCACAATGATCGCATTTCAAACTGGAATGAAACTTGCGGATTTAATTGGCTCCTGCATGGTGCTGGTGTTTTGCAAAATATAGCCGCTCTTATTTTCATTATGTGTAAAGTTCACAGACCCTGGCCTTCACTTTTAACTGAACAAATATTTTTATTTTAAAAATATATATGTAATATGTGTAAATAAGCCAGTTTGACCCAGATAGTCCAAGCTCCCCTCTAATACTGACAACATTAGCACTTATTTCAAGTTAGGGACCTAAAAATGATGTCTACTTGTAAAATTCCCCACAAAATAGACGAGAGTAGTGATTTTAGGCTTGTTTTTTTTACCAAGCTTCAGCACATTTTGGAATGCCAACTTTTAGCTCCAAAATGTGGGCGAGCCTGCTGATGTCACCCACAGAAGACTGGAGGCAATTTTATATTGTGTTGTATGTGTTTTGGTAGCTATCTTCATCTTGAATCATGCTGTTTTCATGCAGAACTTGAAGAAATGATTAAAAATGTCTGCCAGATGCATTGTTGCAGGTTGTAGCAACACAACTAAAGAAGGAGTCAGACTGCATACATTTCCAAATGATGGCAATATGAGCAAAGTATGGACCTCTCCACTCAAATTGACTCACTCAAAATGGGTCGGACCGAGCAAGAAGAATGGAATTTGGAGGTATCATACACTATATGGCCAAAAGTATTTGGCCACCTGCCTTGACTCACATACGAACTTGAAGTGCCATCCCATTCCTAACCCATAGGGTTCAATATAAGTATGTTTCAGCAATTGTGTAATAGTATAACGAGGTGAATGCCGCTACATTGATATTGATAAATGATTCATAGTTACAAGCGGCCCTCTGAGGGCAGCCATAACTGTGATGTGGCCCTTCGTTAAAATTAGTTTGACACCCCTTGGTTATGGTATCTGTGGAAGAGCAGGGAAATCCTTTCCTTTTTAAGTTTGGGATAAACACAACTCTTCCTATACCTGGCCGAGCAATCGTGGGAGAAGAGCCTTGGGCAGAGAGGTAAAGAAGAACCCAAAGATCACTGTGGCTGAGCTCCAGAGATGCAGTAGGGAGATGGGAGAAAGTTGCACAAAGTCAACTATCACTGCAAAGTCCACCAGTCGGAACTTTATGGCACAGTGGCCCCGACGGAAGCCTCTCCTCAGTGCAAGATATATGAAAGTGCGCATAGTTTGCCAAAAAACACATGAAGGACTCCTAGACTTTGAGAATAAGTTTCTCAGTCTGATGAAAGCAAAGTTTACTTTTTGGTGTTAATTCCAAGTGGTATGTGTGGAGAAAACCAAGCACTGCTCATCACCTGCCCAATACAATCCCAACAGTGAACCCTGGTGGTGGCAGCATCATGATATGGGGGTGTTTTTCAGCTGCAGGGACAGGACCAAGTTCAGATATATCCTGGAAGAAAACCTCTTCCAGAGTGCTCAGGACCTCAGACTGGGCCGAAGGTTCACCTCAAAACAAAACAATGACCCTAAGTACACAGCTAAAATAATAAAGGATTGGCTTCGGAACAACTCTGTGACCATTCCCAATTGAGCATCTCTGGAGAGACCTGAAAATGGCTGTCCACCAATGTTCACCATGCAACCTGTCAGAACTGGAGAGGATCCCTAAATCCAGGTGTGAAAAACTTGTTGCATCATTCCCAAGAAGACTCATGGCTGTACTAACTCAAAAGGGTGCTTTTTCTCAATACTGACCAAAGGGTCTGAATACTTATTACCATGTGATATTTCAGTTTTTCTTTTTTTAATGAATTTGCCAAAAATTCTACATTTCTATTTTTATTCTGTCAAAATGGGCTGCTGAGTGTACATTAATGAGAATAACATTTGATAATTATATCTTATATATATATATATATATATATATATATATATATATATATATATATATATATATATATATATATATATATATATATATATATATACTACCGTTCAAAAGTTTGGGGTCACATTGAAATTTCCTTATTTTTGAAGGAAAAGCACTGTACTTTTCAATGAAGATAACTTTAAACTAGTCTTAACTTTAAAGAAATACACTCTATACGTTGCTAATGTGGTAAATGACTATTCTAGCTGCAAATGTCTGGTTTTTGGTGCAATATCTACATAAGTGTATAGAGGCCCATTTCCAGAAACTATCACTCCAGTGTTCTAATGGTACAATGTGTTTGCTCATTGGCTCAGAAGGCTAATTGATGATTAGAAAACCCTTGTGCAATCATGTTCACACATCTGAAAACAGTTTAGCTCGTTACAGAAGCTACAAAACTGACCTTCCTTTGAGCAGATTGAGTTTCTGGAGCATCACATTTGTGGGGTCAATTAAACGCTCAAATTGGCCAGAAAAAGAGAACTTTCATCTGAAACTCGACAGTCTATTCTTGTTCTTAGAAATGAAGGCTATTCCACAAAATTGATTGCGTGACCCCAAACTTTTGAACGGTAGTGTATATGTATGTATAATATATAATCATCTTATATACATATGATATAATTATCAAATGCATAGGCAATACATATCATATATAATTATCAATATATAATTCTCAAATGCATAGGCAATTTATATATATATATATATATATATATATATATATATATATATATATATATATATATATATATATATATATATATATATATATATATAGTTTCATTGCAGCCATTTGCTAAAATCAAAAACTTTCATTTTATTCTCATTAATGTTAATTAATCATCAAATGCATAACCAATACATATAATATATAATTATCAAATGCATAGGCAATTTATATATATATGATTGCCTATGCATTTGATAATTATATCTTTTTTTACACACGCTATAAAAAATCTTTACATTTTACTGGAAAAAAAACTCGTACCTCAGTCACAACAATTTTATCGGTGTTTTATATTACTGTAAATGTAATGAAAAAAACAGTACCACTATTTTTTGTACGGTAAAATTCATGCAACGGAGCTGACAATTTTTTTACCGTAAAATATACAGTTTATAGTGTATTAATGTGCAGAATATGGAAAAAGGGTATCAAAGTTGTTTTATGGTAAAACTGGCAGCTCAGTCGGCAGAATTTTATTGTAAAGTCTATTGTAATTTTTACAGTGTACCACTTTATGGATAACTTGCTTTGAAATCTTAAGTGAAGCAGGTATTTAAGTATTTATTTTCATTTGAACAAAGAACAAGTTTTGTAATGTATGATAATGTAGTATTTTGTTGCATTACTAGATAATATTTACGTAAAAAAATTATGCGACTGCATGGAGTACATGTATTTTTTTTTAATGTCAAAATGGAAAGAACATATACATTTGGAATTGGGGGTTAAATCACCAAAAATGATTGCCGGGCACGGCCACCGCTGCTGCTCAGTGCTCCCCTCACCTCCCAGTGGGGTGATCAAGGGTGATGGGTCAAATGCAGAGAATAATTTCGCCATACCTAGTGTGTGTGTGACAATCATTGGTACTTTAACTTTAGTGAGAAAAGTACTTTGACACATAATATTTACAGGCTTTGGTGGGCCACAAAATAATCTAAATGCACGGTATTCAAATGTTTTGAGTTCCACCTGTAGGGCCTATTATCAATGGCAACAGTAACAAGCAAGAGCGACTAACCTTGTACATGATGACACTAAAATATTTGAGTAGATGGCAATTTAATCAGCTATTTTTACATGGAATGCCTCTTTTGCAAGATTATTTGCTTTCATCGGATGCGTTATTGCCGAGAACTGACAGTGAAATGACAAAAGAACATGTGGTTAACAGTGTATTAAAGGGCTCATTGCATGATTCTTACCTTCCTTTTAATCAAAGACATAATACTCAACATTTTTTCTTTTTTTTTTTACATTTTATTGCAGTTCAGGAGTAATAATGCAGTTCCCTTATTGGACCATCAATGCTCAAATCAAGAAGACATAAGAAGCTAGGTGTGGCCCAACAAAACATGTCCGCAGACCGTGTCGTCATGGTTACAAGTGGTGCACGCGCAGTTTTTGGCCACAGGGTAAGTGACAGCCACTGGGCAACCTTCGAAGTGTTTCACTTCGTAGGACCAATCTCCGTTGCAGACGTTCTGTTGGGACACGTCCACAGGGACCACGTAGACTGAATCCTGCAGACAAATGACAACAGCACATTTTCCCTGTTAAACATACAAAAACCTGGAGATGCCCCGATTCCGATCGTGGGGTTTGGATCAGAGGACGATATTTACAGGTCCGCTGATGAGCTGCCGAGCCCAGCAGATCTTTACCACAGCTGTGTCCCAGTGTTTACATTAGACTTAGACTTAGACAAACTTTAATGATCCACAAGGGAAATTGTTCCACACAGTAGCTCAGTTACAATGATGGAAAGTGTAAGGATGGAAAGGAAAATGCAGGTATAAATAGACTACATGCTAAAGATTGTACTCGCGGGTAAGATTCCTTCAAAATGGATGCAATTATATTTCCATATTCCTAGCTACACTGCAAAAACTGAAATCTAAGTAGGATTAAATATCTCAAATAAGGGTGATATTTGTTTATTTTCTGTCTGATAAGATAATTCTTCTCACTAAGCAGATTTTATGTTAGAGTGTTTTACTTGTTTTAAGGGTTTTGGTCCTAAAATATCTCAGTAAGATATTACAGCTTGTTGCTGAAATTTTATGAACTATATTGAGTAAAACATGCTTGAAACTAGAATATCAACTGATGCAAAGCTGTGTCATCAACACTCACAAGTATAAAACTACTTTTTTAAAGTAATAATTCAAGCATGAAAAAAAAATCCTGATGCCGAGCGCATATCATTATGTCAAGATGATGGAACTAGCATTTACTTAATTTAAGAATATTTTTCAACATATAGAGCAAAAAGGTCTAATTTTTTTTTCTACCACCAAGAAAAGTGCACTTGTTATTAGTGAGAATGTACTTATTTTAAGGTATTATTGGGTTCATTGACGTTAGCTGACTTGACTTGTTTTGGAAAGTCTTGACAAGCCGAATTTTCTTGTTCTATTGGCAGATAATTTTGCTTAGCTCAAATAAAATACCCCTAATTTTTGTATTTTTGTTTCTTGTTTTTGAACACTGACTTTTTGCAGTGTAAACACCTGTAGGAGGTGCATGAATTCCAGAATGCTGCATGTCTTGCCAGAACACCGGCTCCAATTTGAGGAGCAAGCTGCAACAAGCATCCCTAGTCAATGAAGCGCAAATAATAAACTATATATCCATTCATAAGAGAGTTTATGTTCGTGTATGATTGATGTTCATTGATACCATGACCGCGAAGGCACCACTGTGTTGTCGGAGAATGAGGAAGAGTTGTTGTTGGAGGGAAAACTTTAATGGAATTGGGCCAGTTGTTGGCATAAGATGAAGTTGGAAAGAGCGTCATATTTTGTCTGACTTTTTCCGGAGGTTACAATATTACTTTAATTTGTTTTCCTGTAAAAAAACAAAAAAATGAATTTTTAAGAAGTGGCGGCATTTATTTTGCCACGGTGCACCCCCACGATCAAATACGTTAAGGGGAAACCCGCATCGGGCCGTAGCCCGTTGTTGGGTTGCGAGCGTCCCCTAGAGCAGTGTTTTTCAACCACTGTGCCGCGGCACACTAGTGTGCCGTGAGATACAGTCTGGTGTGCCGTGGGAGATTATCTAATTTCACCTATTTGGGTTAAAAATATTTTTTGCAAACCAGTAATTATAGTCGGCAAATGATGTGTTGTTGTTGAGCGTCGGTGCTGTCTAGAGATCGGCAGAGTAACCGTGTAATACTCTTCCATATCAGTAGGTGGCAGCCGGTAGCTAATTGCTTTGTAGATGTCTGAAGGTCAAAAGGTGTCTAATGCTTAAACCAAAAATAAACAAAAGGTGAGTGCCCCTAAGAAAAGGCATTGAAGCTTAGGGAAGGCTATGCAGAACGAAACTAAAACTGAACTGGCTGCAAAATAAACAAAAACAGAATGCTGGACGACAGCAAAGACTTACTGTGGAGCAAAGATGGCGTCCACAATGTATATTCCAAACATGACATGACAATCAACAATGTCCACACAAAGAAGGATAAAAACAACCGAAATATCCTTGATTGCTAAAACAAAGTAGAAGTGGGAAATATCGCTCAAAGGAAGACATGAAACTGATACAGGAAAATACCAAAAAAAGAGAAAAATCTACCAAAATAGGAGCGAGAGACAAGAACTAAAACACTACACACAGGAAAACAGCAAAAAACTAAAAATAAGTCAGGGCGTGATGTGACAGGTGGTGACAGTACACCTACTTTGAGACAAGAGCTATAGTGATGCATGCTTGGTTATTGTTTAAAGTCATATCCAACAATTGCGACAACGACTTTTTACTGTCAACTGAGTTTTGTTTTTTAATGATTTCTGCTGGTGGTGTGCCTTCAGATGTTTTCAATGCAAAAAATGTGCCTTGGCTCAAAAAAGGTTGAAAAACTCTGCCCTAGAGGGCCGCCTAGAAAAATATATTCCTCAGCTTGGACCGTATGAGCCGCAGTGGTACTCAGCTCAGTTGTAATACACTTTTCCGCCACTTATGGCAGTAATGACAATCTCAAACAAGCAGAAGAAGTCTGGAGCTAAAGTCATAGATACGTTTCTTAGGCGCAAAAATTATGACTAGAGTCATAATTTTAATTTGCACTTTAATTTTATCAACAGTTTATTTAAGAAACATTATCATGTATTACTTATTTAGTTTGGAATTTATTTTAGCACTGCATAGTTGTATATACTTTTATTTTTTATCAGTTTTTATGAGTTCCTTCTTTTGCAGTATGGTTTTGTAATCAGCCTGACCTAAGCCTTGATAATAATATCTGTGATTAACACATGCTTTCTGATCATTTGACAAAGTTTATGCTGTTTAATTGTAAGTAGGTTTGATATAATTTTAAATATGATTTAAAATCACGAGTAAGATGACTAATTTGATTGATTGATTGAGACTTTTATTAGTAGATTGCACAGTACAGTACATATTCAATCAATCAATCAATCAATGTTTATTTATATAGCCCTAAATCACAAGTGTCTCAAAGGGCTGTACAAGCCACAACGACATCCTCGGTACAGAGCCCACATATTCCATACAATTGACCACTAAATGGTAACACCCGAATAAGTTTTTCAACTTGTTTAAGTCGGGGTCCACGTTAATCAATTCATGGTACAAATATATACTATCAGCATAATACAGTCATCACACAAGTTAATCATCAGAGTATATACATTGAATTCTGTGTTAATATTTGAGTGGGCCCCTGACCCCAGTTGTTGTGGAAAAGTTGTGCTACGAGGTAAAAACTGTTAAGAACCCCTGGTCTGTATGTATCAAATATGCTTTGGTGTAAATTTTGCTCCACAGTCACTTTTATAACCCGTTTTTATTTTTTTTACATGTATGCAAGGCGTTTCCAGATGGCAAATGAAAACACGCTTCATCCTCTCCAAAAGTGTCACCATTTCTCTTTTGAAAATGTACAGTTTAAGTATCCCAGCAGACAAGACAAAATACATTGATACAACGTTGATTTTACACACACGTCCTTGAAAACTGACTTAGAAACAGCGTTGCAAAATAGTTGTATTTGTAAATTGAGACAACGTTGATGTCCAACGTTGGAT
The DNA here is from genome assembly GCF_033978785.1 of Entelurus aequoreus. Classification (NCBI taxonomy): domain Eukaryota; kingdom Metazoa; phylum Chordata; class Actinopteri; order Syngnathiformes; family Syngnathidae; genus Entelurus; species Entelurus aequoreus. The sequence goes on along the minus strand of NC_084732.1, from coordinate 77,490,306 downwards.
CCACGTTGTTGGTTGGGAAATTAATGTCACAAGCTGACATTCACTCAATGTCAAAAAGCATGTTGTTTCAACGTTGTATTTTTTGTTGTAGAATATTGGTTGGGAAATGACCAAAATTCTATGGTCAAATCAACGCCAAAAAGCATGTTGTTTCAATGTTATGTTTGAGTTGCTCAACGTCAGCACCTAATTCAACAAGTTCTCAATGTTGTTTTAATGTCTTGCGCTTGCTGGGATATATCTTGAAGACGAACATTCCACATGAACAACATAAACGACTACATAGATTCACTTGGTCACAACATCAAGTAAACTTCCACGATTTCCGATCGATTCGTAGTCCGACTTCTTCAATAAGAGTACATTTTTGCTTTGTTGACGATACCTCTAAAATAAATTTGGTAATATCACAAACGATGGATGGCTTGTACATCTTCTCAGCTGTTTAAAATTGGTGTAGTAGATAGCAAGTTATGTATGAAGTGTCGGGCAGCTGAGGGAACTCTTGTTCATTTATTGTGGGAATGTCAGAGAATAAAAGAGTTATGGTTGAAAACAAAACAAAAAAGCAGTCACATTCCTTAATATAAACATCCCAATGACACTGCAAACTTGTATTCTTGGGGATCTCCATCAATTTAGTAACGTGTCATCAAAGAGTAAAAATGCATTTCTTTCAATATGCATAATAACAAAAAGGGTAATATTAAAAAGAATGGATAGATGTTGATAGTCCAACTCATACTGGTACACACAAGCTATGGAGATGATATCAGTAGAAAAAAATGCATTTAGTTTAGATGATAATAAGTCATATATTGGAATATGGGATCCATTATTTAAATTTGTTTTAACTATTAAATGAACCAAAATATGACTTATTATATCTTTGTGGAAAATATTGGACACAATGTGTTGTCAAGCTTATGAGATGTGATGCAAGTGTAAGCCACTGTGACACTATTGTTCATTTTTTTTTTTTTATTAACGTTTTTAGTGATAATATCAATGGGGGATTTTTAATCACTGCTATTTTGAAATTGTTACTAATATTAATACTGTTGTTGATAATATTCATTTTTGTTTCACTACTTTTAGATTGTTCCGTGTCATGTTTGTGTGTCCTCAATTGCTCTGTTTATTGCTATTCTGAATGTTGCTGGGTCGGGTTTGGTTTTGGTTTTGGAATTGGATTGCATTGTTATGGTATTGTTGTGTATTGTTTTGTTGAATTGATTAATAAATTCATTAAAAAAATACAAAAAAACAAAAACAAAACATGGATGGCTTTTATTTAAAACAATACTGACACTCGCTATAGGGCAGGGGTCGGCAACCCAAAACGTTGAAAGAGCTATATTGGACCAAGAATACAAAAAACAAATCTGTCTGGAGCCGTATGTAAGTCTTATAATGAAGGCAACACGTGACATAAGTGTCTATATTAGCTGTATTAACCTACTATCAAAATGACTGTGTTGCAGGCTGAAGCAAATCTTTGTTGACAGAAATGTTGAAATGTAATATATTAGAAACCATTAGTAAATCAGAGGTTACTCAGAAGGTGAGATAACGCCTGGAAATGACTGGCTTTTATAATGGCCAAAGGTATAGATGTGTGTGTCCAAGTTTAATAGTTTGTAATAGATTTATTACAATCTTTGGCAAGCTAGGTAATGTTTGCTGTGGTCTGGAACAACATGGCACAACAACTATCTGAAATGCAGCCAATATTACATACAGATCATGTGTCATGAGACATGCAAAACTAAATTATGTACAAAGAGGATAAAAGTAAAGTAAGTTAAATGAGCTCAAATATACCTACAAACGAGGCATAATGATGCAATATGTACATACAGCTAGCCTAAATAGCATGTTAGCATTTATTAGCTTGCAGTCATGCACTAACCAAATGTGCCTGATTAGCACTCCAACAAGTCAATAACATCAACAAAGCGCACCTTTGTGCATTCACGCACAGCATAAAACGTTTGGTGGACAAAACAAGACAAAGAAGGAGTGGAAGATTTTACATGTAAACAAACTGTTGCGTTTGTTTGTGTTTCCCCCCCATCTTTTCCCATTTTCAATAATTAAAAAAAATGCTCCAGGGAGCCAGTTGGGCGGCACTAAAGAGACCCCCGCTATAGGGGCCCCGTCCTGAATGGTAACAACTGATTGGAAAAAAAACCCCCATTAAGTACCTACTTGCATTTGAATAAGAATAAACACAGCAGGCTCGGGCTCTTTACCTTGTGGTAGCACTGTCCTTCACATATGGTGGTGAGGACAAACTTTGTTTCGCCGCAGCTCTCCACGGCGATGCTGACGTTCCGCGGGTTGCAGTCCAAACTGCAGGTCTTCATCGCGCCCGCCAGCGCCAGCACCATCGCCATGACGACCAACTGCATCCTCTGCCGAGTGCACCGCAGAGGAGGCTCTTAATGTACTGTACATTAAATGCAGAATATACACTGCAAAAAGTCCGTGTTCAAAAACAAGAAAAAAATTTACAGAAATGAGGGGTATTTTATTTGATCTAAGCAAAATTATCTGCCAATAGAACAAGAAAATTTGGCTTGTCAAGACTTTCCAAAACAAGTAAAATTAGCTAACCTCTATGAACCCAAAAATACCTTAAAATAAGAAAATTCTCAATAATAACAAGTGCCCTTTTCTTGGTAGAAAAAAAAAAAAGAAGACCTTTTTGCTCAATATGTTGAAAAATAGTCTTAAATTAAGTAAATGCTAGTGCCATTATCTTGACATAATGATATGCGCTCGGCATTACATTTCTTGAAACCAGCAAACTTATACTAAAAACTAATTTATTGTTCTTAATGGAAAGGCAACAAGGAAACCGCTTGTTATTCTCGGGGTCTCCTAGCCGCTCAGGCAAATCATATAATCTAAAAATACATTTTTCCATCGACAACATGACATCATCGCGCCAAGTGCGTGCTCTTTCAGTCAATTAGTGCGCATATATACAGCCCGGCCCCCTGGCCAAAAGGTTTTTAATTGTAATTTTGAAGAATTTATTTGAATGTGCATGAACCTTTTCTGTTCAAAATTGTTAGAAATGTCACATGTTAAATGTTTAAATATTAACTGTCAGTTTACTGTACTGTGCCAACTGTACTACTATATGAGTACGTGTTTTCCATTGTTTCATTGAAAATAAAACAGCAAAGTCCTTTTGGCTGTCGTCTGTTTTAATTATGAGACACAATTGTGTCAAAGTCATGTTTTTTTTTTTTTCATGCTTGAAATAAGAAATTATTACTTTAAAAAGGTAGTTTTATACTTGTGAGTGTTGATGACACAGCTTTGCAACAGTTAATATTCTAGTTTCAAGCATGTTTTACTCAATATAGGTCATAAAATCTCAGCAACAAGCTGTAATATCTTACTGAGATCATTTAGGACCAAAACCCTTAAAACAAGTAAAACACTGTATCATATAATCTGCTTAGTGAGAAGAATTATCTTATCAGACAGAAAATAAGCAAATATCACCCTTATTTGAGATATTTAATCTTACTTAGATTGCAGTTTTTGCAGTGTATTCCAAATATATCAAGACTGGCCTGCGTCTCCTATCAAAAGTCCCAGATCAACAAAATACTGTGTAATATTGTTTCACTCCTGATGAAAATCAATATGCCACAATCAATCATACCTTTTTTTAAAAGCTGCTCAGTTGTGCTTCCTGTTGGTGTCCAGATGTCTGACCCCTGCTCCTGTCCTTGGTTCTGTCCTCCCGGTCTTATATAGGACTGCTCTTAAACGCTGTTAATCTGCCGGGCTTTGTTTGTTTCTCACCTGTTTAGTGCGAGCATGGACACAGTAAATCCTCCTGTTTTTCCCTCATCTCGGGTATAAGGCCAAGGATATAAGGCCTGTCCTCCTACACGCGAGGAGGCGTCAACTCCTGTCTCTCCAAGGGATAAAGGTTTTTGGAGCAGCCACAGAAATATAAAACCGCGACCGCGCCCCCACGTCGGATGGAAAATTGATCAGTTTTATTTCTTCCATCACTAATTACTAGGGCTGTGAATCTTTGGGCGCCACGCGATTCGATTCTTGGTGGTAACGATTCGATTCAGAATCGATTCTCGATTCAAAATCAATACTTTTTTAATAACACTAAGTGCCCGTTCTATGATTAACTACATTCCTCCATAAAATAGATAAACAGTAGAGATGTCCGATAACGGCTTTTTTGCCGATATCTGATATTCCGATATTGTCCAACTCTTAATTACCGATATTAACCGATACCGATATATATAGTCGTGGAATTAACACATTATTTTGCCTAATTTTGTTGTGATGCCCCGCGGGATGCATTAAACAATGTAACAAGGTTTTCCAAAATAAATCAACTGAAGTTATGGAAAAAAATGCCAACATGGCACTGCCATATTTATTATTGAAGTCACAAAGTGCATTGTTTTTTTAACATGCTTCAAAACAGCAGCTTGGAATGTGGGACATGCTCTCCCTGAAATGATCAAGATACCCACTACAACTATGGGAAATACTATACTTCGACTTTCACAAAGTGCTTTTTAAAATTTTTTTTTTTTTAAACATGCCTCAAAACAACAGCTACAAGAACAATGAAGGCACACAGCTTCAGTCCAGACTGTACTATAAACTGGGCTCAATCTGCCCTGTTCTTAACGTATTCGTATGAGTAACAAAAATGTGCAAATAAAAACAAGAAAGGCACAAAAATAAAAAACTGCTTCAGTCTAGACTAGTAGATAACACAGCCATCCTTTAAAGTGCATGAACATTAATAAAACTGCTTCAGTCTAGACTAGTAGAAAACACAGCCATCCTTTAAAGTGCATGGGGGAAAAAGGCACAAAACATAAATAAAACAGCTTCACTCAGTCCAGACTATTAGTCTATTTGTGCAACAGATGAAGCTCAAAGAGTGGGCTAATTCTTTTTCTCCTTGTCATCACGTGTGAGAGGTAGAGTTTTCTGAATGAAAACAAGCATCTGCAAGGGGTTCTGGGTATTTGTTCTGTTGTGTTTATGTTGTGTTACGGTGCGGATGTTCTCCCGAAATGTGTTTGTCATTCTTGTTTGGTGTGGGTTCAAAGTGTGGCGCATATTTGTAGCAGTGTTAAAGTTGTTTATACGGTCACCCTCAGCGTGACCTGTATGGCTGTTGACCAAGTATGCTTGCATTCGCGAGTGCGTGTGTCAAGCCGTAGATATTATGTGACTGGGCCAGTACGCAAAGGCAGCACCTTCAAGGATTAATTGGCGCTCTGTACATCTTCCTGCGTCCGTGTACACAGCGGCGTTTTAGAAAGTCACACATTTTACTTTTGGAAACCGATACCGATAATTTCCGATATTGCTTTTTAAAGCATTTATCGGCGGTCCGATATTATCGGACATCCCTAATATATATATATATATATATATATATATATATATATATATATATATATATATATATATATATATATATATATATATATATATATATATATATATATATATATACATACATATATATATATGTTTGTTGGGTCAGGAAAAAACACGGAAGCTATTTCATCCCTACAAGCCTGTTACGCAGGTTTCCCTGCTCTTTGGGAGATTTTAAAATAAATACAATCCCTTGAAGAGCAGGGAAACATGAAAAACAGGCTTGTAGGGATGAAATAGCCTCCGTGTTTTATCCTGACCTAACGAATATTCCGCTCTACCCCGGTATTGAGCACTTTCTACGGGATAAATCATAGTAACCTCGGCTATATATATATATATACAGTATATATATATATATATATGTATACATTAAAACAGGAAAACATATGTCCTCTGCAGTGAACATACGTTTATTTGCTTAATATTCCCCTGAGAGCAAGCGTCCTCTGCAGTGGACATTTGATATTTTATTGTTTTGCATCATATATACTCCTGAGAGCAAATATCATAAAAAATGCAATAGACATTTTTGTTGTTGTTGCATAATACACACTCCTGAAAGCAAATGTCCTCTGCAGTGGACATATGTTTTCTTGCACAATATATCCTCCTGAGAGCAAGCGTCCTCCGCAGTGGACATCTGTTTTTTTGCACAATACATTTTCCTAAGAGCAAGCATCATTTTTTTTGTACAACATGCCAAAAAGCAAACATCCTCTTTAGTGGATATTTGCTGTTGTTGTTTTTTTTTTGTTTTTTTTGTTTTTAAACATCATCCTCTGCATTTGTTATTTGCAAGTAAGCGTCCGCTGCAGTGGAAATTTGTTTGTTTATTTGGGTTTTTTTTGCTAATTGAATTCTTTTTTTTTTTTTAAAGTGAGAAACCAGCATCCTTTGCAGTGAATATTTGTTTGTTGTTTTGCTCAACACAGTCTCCTGAGGGCTAGTGTCCTATGCAGTAGACATCTGCCTTTTGTTTACTTATTTTTTCAGAATGACAAATTATGAAATAAAATATCCCTATTATGCAAAGCCCACATGTCCACTGCAGAGGACGACATATAGTTCTTTATAGTGTGAAGTGTAAAAATAGTTCAGTGCACTTCCTGTGTCGCCCTTGTAGTATCTGTCTCCGACAAAGTCTGTATTTTGGTGCATTCAGAGAAACCTTAATGTTGCTCCACAGGCTTCTAAATCTGCAGGGACAGTCCAATTTAACTTTGTGCAGCAAGTTCGTGGCGGCTTTATCTGCACTCTCACAGTCTTCAGGGGACTTACTGCATTGTGCTGGAAGGCCAGCAAACAAAACTCCAACTTTTATGACGTGTCACCTTTGTCCTCCCAGGAAAGGTCACTTTCTGGAAGCCTCAAATGAAAGACAAACATGCTACTTATGATTTGTGACTACTTTTAGTTTCATTTGCTTTAGAATTCCAAGAGGAACATAATGATGTATCTTGTACATTTATCATTTATTGAAGGCTCTCCCATCTCAGCCTATTGTTGTTTTTCTTTAACAGTAAACAATCTTAATACCTGTTGTTAAAAAAAAAAGATTACACAGTATCATCCAGGCATCCATTTTCTACGGCTTGTCCCTTTTGGGGTCACAGGAAAATAAAACATATATAATTATGTAATTATTATTTTTTCCCATTCTGAACATTAACAACTTTGATCTGCAGTTTTGTACAATTTATGGCCACTGTATTAGATTATTTTTTTCCACCCAAGAACAAAGACAAAAACATCACATTTTTAACAATTTAGACCACCTTTGACCGCCCGGGGAGCTCCTTAGAAATGATAAAGAAACTAGAAAAAGCAATTTCAGTAGAAAATGTGTGTGAATGCTGAAAAGCCGAACGGAAAATGCTAACCGTCAGCCAGAGTACATTAACAAAACATATGTCTCTTAGGTGTACACCTGTGAAACTGGCTAAAAGAGCTAGCATGCTAACAATTAGCACGCATCAAGTAAAAAATTATTTAACTCTGAGGTGTATACCTATAAAATATGCTGAAATTCCAGCATGCTAACTTTAGCATGCAAACAGTTAGCATATATAAAACAACAAAAGATTTCGGCTTGTGGTGTAGACTGGTAAAATTTGCTAAAAAAGCTAGCATGCTAACTTTAGCATGCAAACAGTTAGCATATGTGAATGTGTGTGTGAATGGGTGAATGTGGAAATACTGTCAAAGCGCTTTGAGTACCTTGAAGGTAGAAAAGCGCTATACAAGTATAACCCATTTATCATTATTTATTTATCATATATAAAACAACAAAATATTTCGGCTTGTGGTGTAGACCGGTAAAATTAGCTAAAACCTAGCATGCTAACACCTAGCATGTGTGAAATAACCAAATATGTGGCTCTGATGTGTGCACCTGTAAAATTAGCTAAAAAGCTAGCATGTCTGCATGTGTGAAATAACAAAATATTTGACTCTGCGGTTCACACCTGCATAATTAGCTCAACAGCTAGCATGCAGTTAGCATGTGTGAAATAACAAAATATTTGACTCTGCGGTTCACACCTGCACAATTAGCTAAAAAGCTAGCATGCAAAAACAGTTAGCATGTGTGAAATAACAAAATGTTTGACTCTGAGGTGTATACCTGTAAAATCAGTTTAAAAGCTGCCATGCTGTCTTTAGCATGCCAAAAGTTAGTGTGTGTGTGGAAAAAACTAAATATTTGACTCTGCAGGGTACACCCGCGAAATCTGTTAAAAAAGCTAGCATGCTAACAATTAGCATGTATGAAATAACAAAATAAGCGACTCTGTGGTGTAGACCTGTAAAATTAGCTAAAGAGCAAGCATGCTAACTGTTAGCATGTGTGAAATAACCAAATAGTTGGCTCTGATGTGTACAACTGTATAATTAGCTAAAAAGCTATCATGCCAGCATGTGTGAAATAACAAAATATTCGACTCTGCGTTTCACACCTGCATAATTATCTAAAAAGCTGGCATGCAAACAGTATGTGTGAAATAACAACATATTTGACTCTGCAATTAACACCTGCCTCATTAGCTTAAAAGCTAGCATGCAAATAGTTAAAATGTATAAAATGACAAAATAAGTGACTCTGAGGTCTACACCTGTAAAATTAAACGCTATCATGCAGACAACATATTTGACTCTTAGCTGTGTATACCTGTAAAATTGGTTAAAAGGCTAACATGCTACTTTTAGCATGCAAACAGTTGTGAAGTGAAGTGAATTATATTTATATAGCGCTTTTTCTCTAGTTACTCAAAGCGCTTTACATAGTGAAACCCAATATCAGTTAGCATGTTGGGAGTTCCAAGTGAGTATCCAATCACAAGTTGCGAAAACAGGAAGTGGCACCGGAGCTATACGAGCCATAGAAAGCCACAGAAAACTCACCGGTACTCACAAAGAAGGAGAGCAAAATGTTGATTAGATGGCAGATATATATTTGCAAGGCCATTTTCAAGAAGGATATTTAAGAGAAACTGCATCTTGTGAGACGAGGTCGGCCCACACTGGAAGCGACTTTCACACGAATCAACAGACTACGACCAACTACGAGCGGTTTTGATTGATTGATTGAAACTTTTATTAGTAGATTGCACAGTACAGTACATATTCCGTACAATTGACCACTAAATGGTAACACCCCAATAAGTTTTTCAACTTGTTTAGGTCGGGGTCCACGTTAATCAATTCATGGTACAAATATATACTATCAGCATAATACAGCCATCACACAAGTTAATCATCAGAGTATATTGAATTATTTACATTATTTACAATCCGGGGGGGTGGGATGTGGAGGGGGTTGGGGATGGGGGCTAGGTTGGGTTGCTATCAGCACTTCAGGCATCAACAATTATATCATCTGAGAAATGGACATAGTAACCGTGTAGGTCTGACTTGGTAGGATATGCACAACAAGCAGTGAACATAGTGAGCTCAGAAAGCATAAGAACAAGTATATACATTTGATTATTTACTTTTGATTATTTACAATCCAGGGAGGTGGGATGTGGTGGGGGGAAGGGGTTAGGCTAAGGGTTGTAGTTGACTGGAGGTGTTCTTTTAGTGCGGTTTTGAAGGAGGATAGAGATGCACTTTCTTTTACACCTGTTGGGAGTGCATTCCACATTGATGTGGCACTGGCTTTTACGGCGTCGAATGGGTGTTACAAATTGTGAGTTCAAATATTTTATTGCTTTATTTTTTCATGTTTCATTTGTTTTATACAACTCTTTTAATTTTGATAGTACCACGTAAGATATGTTTTAATTGGTGAAGCGGGTTTTATTGAATATGTGAATATAAAAAGTGCAATATATTTATCTGTACAGTAACCTATTTATTTATTTATTTATTTATTTATACATGCACCTTATTGCTTTTTTATCCTACACTACCATGAGCTAATGCAACGAAATGTCGTTCTTATCTGTACTGTAAAGTTCAAATTTGAATGACAATAAAAAGGAAGTCTAGTCTAGTCTAGTCTAGTCTGAATGTTAAAGGCCTACTGAAATTACATTTTCTTATTTAAACGGGGATAGCAGATCCATTCTATGTGTCATACTTGATCATTTCGCGATATTGCCATATTTTTGCTGAAAGGATTCAGTAGAGAACATCGACGATAAAGTTCGCAACTTTTGGTCGCTGATAAAAAAAAGCCTTGCCTGTACCGGAAGTAGCGTGACGTCACAGGTTGAAAGGCTCCTCACATTTCCCCATTGTTTACACCAGCAGCGAGAGCGATTTGGACCGAGAAAGCGACGATTACCCCATTAATTTGAGCGAGGATGAAAGATTTGTGGATGAGGACCGTGAGAGTGAAGGACTAGAGTGACTTTCTTTTTTCGCTCTGACCGTAACTTAGGTACAAGGTCTCATTGGATTCCACACTTTCTCCTTTTTCTATTGTGGATCACGGATTTGTATTTTAAACCACCTCGGATACTATATCCTCTTGAAAATGAGTCGAGAACGCAAAATGGACATTCACAGTGACTTTTATCTCCACGACAATACATTGGTGAAGCACTTTAGCTACAGAGCTAACGTGATAGCATCGGGCTTAACTGCAGATAGAAACAAAAGAAATAAGCCCCTGACTGGAAGGATAGACAGAAGATCAACAATACTATTAAACCCTGGACATGTAACTACACGGTTAATTCTTTCCAGCCTGGCGAAGCTTAACAATGCTGTTGCTAACGACGCCATTGAAGCTAACTTAGCTACGGGACCTCACAGAGCTATGCTAAAAACATTACCTATCCACCTACGCCAGCCCTCATCTGCTCATCAACACCCGTGCTCACCTGCGTTCCAGCGATCGACGGCGCGATGAAGGACTTCACCCGATCATCGATGCGGTCGGCGGCTAGCGTCGGATAGCGCGTCTGCTATCCAACTCAAAGTCCTCCTGGTTGTGTTGCTGCAGCCAGCCGCTAATACACTGATCCCACCTACAGCTTTCTTCTTTGCAGTCTCCATTGTTCATTAAACAAATTGCAAAAGATTCACCAACACAGATGTCCAGAATACTGTGGAATTTTGCGATGAAAACAGAACTGTTTGTATTGGGATACAATGTGTCCCAATGCTTTCGCTTCAACCATTGACGTCACGCGCATACGTCATCATACATAAACGTTTTCAACCGGAAGTTTCCCGGGAAATTTAAAATTGCACTTTATAAGTTAACCCGGCCGTATTGGCATGTGTTGCAATGTTAAGATTTCATCATTGATATATAAACTATCAGACTGCGTGGTCGGTAGTAGTGGGTTTCAGTAGGCCTTTAAATGCGCCGAAAAATTGACCGTTTTGTACACTGTTGAGGGGCTTCAATCCCCAGTTGTGTGCAAGTGGGTTTCTGTATCGTATCTCCAGCCGTGTCCACGTGGTGACATAAATTACAGTATTTTGAGAGGTGAAGTCGGACTAAGTGAGGACATCACTGAAGGCCTAGGTGAGAAGCGCACGGCCCGCCACTGGATTTAATGTTTCATTGGCCCTAGTGTGTGAATGTGAGTGTGAATGTTGTCTGTCTATCTGTCTTGGCCCTGCGATGAGGTGGTGACTTGTCCAGGGTGTACACCGCCTTCCGCCCGAATGCAGCTGAGATAGGCTCCAGCACCCCCCCCGCGACCCCGAAAGGGACAAGCGGTAGAAAATGGATGGATGGATGTTTTTAAGTATTACTATCAGACATAGATAAAACTTGATTATTCAACCCTAAACCACCAAACCATAGAGGTCGGATCAGCACCCGTTTCTAATGCCTGTCCCTGGGATATGAATATCTCTCTTGTACAGTAGTTTGGCTTGAGGGGTCCCATCATTTGCAGGCAGGATTATGGAGCAGACACACTTGTTCTGCAGTTCATGTTCACCCCGACATCCGGGTCACAGGTGACATGTCCACTTTTCATCCTTAGCGGCCTCACACCTCCCCCTGGTGCTGACAGAGGTGCATGATGTACAAAAAAAGCAAAACTGCTGAAATGTGCAGAACAGAAATATGAGTTTACTTTTGCATTTGGAAGGCAAATAACACAACATGGTCGTCGCAGGCGAGTGCACAAGAAAGCAAACGATCGCTGCAGGGAGATTACGACAGGCTGGTCGCCGAGAGAGTTGTTCCCCTCGGGATATGTTTCTCAATTTTGGAGTGATTTTTACAGACCGCATTGACGAGCTGCTCTTGTTCTAATTAGTGTTTCTGTCAGATGAATTGTTTCAATCTGAGGGAATGGCCGTTGTGGGCTACGTACTCATTAAGTTGAAACGGGAACCCACGCATTACATGCACGACCACATGAAACCTCCATGTAGAACAGGTTGACAACATAAATGTGTGATGCCAATACTGCTTTGCATTACTTTTTATGTCAGAATCTATTGGATCTGTCTAATCTTTTATCTTCAAATGTATTGATCAGCCTGTAGAATCACTTTAAAATTAGATTAGTATTATGTAGATAATTGTGAACACGATATAATTCATGACAAATTACCAATATACAAAAATAATATGCTACTGGAATCAATTCTGGATCGAATTGCCACACCAGGTATCGGAATCGAATCGTAAGGTGCCCAAAGATTCCAAATACTTTCCCAGCAGGCAGAAGACGTTAAAACAACGTTGAGAACTTGTTGAATTAGGTCCTGACGTTGAGTAACTCAAACCTAACGTTGGAACAACGTGATTTTTAACGACATTTAATCAATGCTGGGTTCTGACGTTGATTTGACCATTGAATTTTGGTTATTTCCCAACTAATGTTCTACAAGAAAAAATACAACGTTGGAACAACATGCTTTTTGACAACGTTTAATCAATGTTGGGTTCTGATGTTGATTTGACCGTCGAATTTTGGTTATTTCCCAACTAATATTCTACAACACAAGTACAACGTTGGAACAACATGGTTTTTGAGAACATTTAATTAATGTTGGGTTCTGACGTTGATTTACACCATAGAATTTTGGTTATTTCCCAACTAATATTTGAAAACACAAATACAACGTTGGAACAACATGCTTTTTGAGAACGTTTAATCAATGTTGGGTTCTGACGTTGATTTGACCATTGAATTTAGGTTATTTCCCAACTAATGTTCTACAAAAAAATACAACGTTGGAACAACATGCTTTTTGACAACGCTTAATCAATGTTGGGTTCTGACGTTGATTTGACCATCGAATTTTGGTTATTTCCCAAGTAATATTCGACAACACAAATACAACGTTGGAACAACATGGTTTTTGAGAATGTTTAATCAATGTTGGGTTCTGACGTTGATTTGACCATTGGATTTTGGTTATTTCCCAACTAATATTCTACAACACAAATACAATGTTGGAACAACATGCTTTTTGACAAAGTTTAATCAATGTTAGGTTCTGACGTTGATTTGACCATTGAATTTTGGTCATTTCCCAGCCAATATTTTACAACACAAATACAATGTTGAAAAAACAGATTTTTGACAACGTTTAATCAATTTTGGGTTCTGACGTTGATTTGACCATTAAATGTTGGTAATTTCCCAACCAACAACGTGGGTCCAACGTTGTCTCAATTTGCAAATACAACTATTTTGCAACGTTGTTTCAACGTATTTTTTAAAGGACATGCATGTATAATCCACATTGTATCAATGTCTTGTGCCTGCTGGGGTAGTATTGGCCACAAGATGAGACCAAACCAATCTAAACACGCTATCCTGTATAGTGGCCACTGGTTGGCTCAGCCTCAGGCAGCATTACTGACGGATTAAAAGACTGTCGGGGTGACTACGGTGTGTTATTTCATGTCTACACGGCTCTCGTAATGTTGAAAAATTAATTTAGAAGGTAAACCATTTTTTAATGCTCCCATTATCCTTATCCTTTATTTCGATCACAACAACCAAATATAATCTCCATCTCTATATGATTTAATCAAAAATAAATAACACAAGAAAATAACATGGTGTGTGGAACAACATTCTTATAGTATAGATTTCTCAAACTTTTTTCACCAAGTACAACCTCAGAAAACACTTGGCTCTCCAAGTACCACTATAATGACCAACAATAATGTACAGTAGCGTAGTAGGCCTAAATATTCATGAAATACAAGGTAGCGGTTTTATTTTAAAAATATATTTAATATTTTGTCCACTGTAACTTTACGCACAGTTTGAACAGTAACACTGTGTTTGAATATTTAATTAAGTGGGTTTTTTGTTTGGCGTACCACTTGATGGGTCCCGCGTACGTGTGCCACAGTTTGACAATCACTGGTATTACATAGCGGGGTTTCTTAAACTTTATGACCACGGGGCCCAACTTTTCCAGTACAGAGGAGCCCGGGGCCCATTCAAATATTACCACTGAATTACTAATCTTACTCTTGATTTTAATACCATTCAAAAATTACAGCGCTGAAATAAATACGAATAAACATAAATATATTTGTAAAATAAGTATAAAAAACAGATAAAATAAAATAAATAAAGTGTAACTAAATTTTTTATTGAATAATTTATAATATGTTTCCTATATAAACTGCCAATAAAATTAAAGTGCAAATGAAAATACAGCTTCAACACTTTCGGTGCGACCCCGAAAGGGACAAGCAATAGAAAAATGGATGGATGGATGGTTATATGTATATATATATATATATATATATATATATATATATATATATATATATATATATATATATATATATATATATATATATATATATATATATATATATATATATATATATATATATATATATATATATATATATATATATATATATATATATATATAATATGTATATATACTGTATATATATATATATATATATATATATATATATATATATATATATATATATATATATATATATATATATATATATATATATATATATATATATATATATATATATATATACTGTATATATGTGTGTGTGTATGTATGTATATACATATATATACATACACACACTTATTGGAAACAATTATTGGAAACTCAAGACAGCCATGACATTATGTTAGGCTTAGACTTAGACTTCCTTTTTATTGTCATTCAAATTTGAACTATACAGTACAGATAAGAACAACATTTTGTTGCATTAGCTCATGGTAGTGCAGGATAAAAGAGCAAAGTTTACATACACTTGTAAAGAACATAATGTCATGGCTGTCTTGAGTTTCCAATCATTTCTACAACTCTTATTTTTTTGTGATAGAGTGATTGGAGCACATACTTGTTGGTCATAAAAAACATTCATGAAGTTTGGTTCTTTTATGAATTCATTATGGGTCTACTGAAAATGTGACCAAATCCATCCCATCCATCCATTTTCTACCGCTTGTCCCGTTCGGGTTCGCAGGGGGGGGCTGGAGCCTATCTCAGCTGCATTCGGGTTCATCGAAGAGATGAAATGTATTTTTGTTCACCTTTTTCCTAAAATTCATCCTTTTGAAACATGTATTTATACAAGCCTGATAGTAAAGTCGCCAGCTCATCGCAGGGCCGTGACCAAATCTGCTAGGTCAAAAGTATACATACAGCAATGTTAATATTTGGTTACATGTCCCTTGGCAAGTTTCACTGCAATAAGGTGCTTTTGGTAGCCATCCACAAGCTTCTGGTTGAATCTTTGACCACTCCTCTTGACAAAATTGGTGCAGTTCAGATAAATTTGTTGGTTTTCTGACATGGACTTGTTTCTTCAGCATTGTCCACACGTTTACGTCAGGACTTTGGGAAGGCCATTCTAAAACCTTATATCTAGCCTGATTTAGCCATTCCTTTACTACTTTTGATGTGTGTTTGGAACACCCAACTGCGCCCTGATGATTTTAGGTTGTCCTGAAGAATTTGGAGGTAATCCTCCTTTTTCATTGTCCCATTTACTCTCTGTAAAGCACCAGTTCCAATGGCAGCAAAACAGGCCCAGAGCATAATATTACCACCACCATGCTTGACGGTAGGGATGGTGTTCCTGGGATTAAAGGCCTCACCTTTTCTCCTCCAAACATATTGCTGGGTATTGTGGGCAAACAGCAAAATGTTTGTTTAATCTGACATCACATGGACAAAGATAATACCTTCTGGAGGAAAGTTCTGTGGTAAAGGAATGGCTAAATCAAGCTAGAATTAAGGTTTGGAATGGCCTTTCCAAAGTCCTGACTTAAACATGTGGACAATTGCTGAAGAAACAAGTCCATGTCAGAAAACCAACACATTTAGCTGAACTGCACCATTTTTGTCAAGGGGAGTGGTCAAAAATTAAACCATAATCTTGTGGATGGCTACCAAAAGTACCTTATTGCAGTGAAACTTGCCAAGGGACATGTAACCAAATATTAACATTGCTGTATGTATACTTTTGACCCAGCAGATTTGGTCACATTTTCAGTAGACCCATAATAAATTCATAAAGGAACCAAACTTCATGAATGTTTTTTGTGACCAACAAGTATGTGCTCCAATCACTCTATCACAATATAGATATATATACAGTATATATATATATATATATATATATATATATATATATATATATATATATATATATATATATATATATATATATATATATATATATATATATATATATATATATATATATATATATATATATATATATATATATACGTCCGACCGGCAGGAGGCCAAGGGGAAGACCCAGGACACGTTGGGAAGACTATTATATGGCCTGGGAACGCCTCGGGATCCCCCGGGAGGAGTTGGACGAAGTGGCTGGGGAGAGGGAAGTCTGGGCTTCTCTGCTTAGGCTGCTGCCCCCGCGACCCGACCTCGGATAAGCGGAAGAAAATGGATGGATGGATGGATGGATATATACTATATACATATATTACCACACACACACACACACACACACACACACACACACACACACACACACACACACACACATATATATATATATATATATATATATATATATATATATATATATATATATATATATATATATATATATATATATATATATATATATATATATATATATATATATATATATATATATATATACATTATGAATTACAGGATACACCCCGAAAGGGATAAGCGGTAAAAAATGGATGGATGGATGGATGGATATATATATATATATACATACATTACCACACACACACACACACACACACACACACACACACACACACACACACACACACACACACACACACACACACACACACACACACACACACACACACACACACACACACACACACACACACACATATACAGTATATACATTATGAATTACAGGATACACCCCGAAAGGGATAAGCGGTAGAAAATGGATGGATGGATGGATATATATATATATATACATACATTACCACACACACACACACACACACACACACACACACACACACACACACACACACACACACACACACACACACACACACACACACACACACACACACACACACACACATATACAGTATATACATTATGAATTACAGGATACACCCCAAAAGGTATACGCGGTAGAAAATGGATGGATGTATGGATTACATATATATATAATTTGAAGCTTGAATATGCAAAATAAAATAAAACTAAAATATAAACAGTCATCATTTCATCAAATGTAGTTTTTATGAATAAATTACACCTTTTAAGATGTTTGGTTTCCTTTCAAATGTTTGAGCATTGAAAATATTCCATTTTCAATTCATTATTCCTACATACTTGTGTGCCACTGTCAAGTCCGGAACCGATTAACAGCGATAAAGGAGGGATTTCTGTAATAGCTTTACATAAATAAATACAAATAATAGCGGTATAGCTCGGTCGGTAGAGTGGCCGTGCCAGCAACTTGAGGGTTCCGGGTTCGATCCCCGCTTCTGCCAACCTAGTCACTGCCGTTGTGTCCTTGGGCAAGACACTTTACCCACCTGCTCCCAGTGCCACCCACACTGGTTTGAATGTAACTTAGATATTGGGTTTCACTATGTAAAGCGCTTTGAGTCACTATAGAGAAAAGCGCTATATAAATATAATTCACTTCACAATTCTACTTGGGGCCAAATCTATAAATAGACCCCAAGGGAAATTCAATGGCTCATATATTTGTATTTGACATCCTGCACTGTATAGTGATAAAGATGACGTCATTGCATCCTTCTCCTCTCCTAATGAGGTGTGTGATTGATCATTAATTGATGGTTCTGGGAGGAGGACGCACTTTTTTTGAAGACTGCAGCACGGCGGCAGTGACCACCTGCGTCCACTGGGGGAGGACCGAGCACCGCCAGCCCTGACAGAACCACCGCTCAGAGCACTCCACGCACACGCGGGAAAGGATACAGGAGGATAGGTGTATATATGCCCACAGCTGCAGACAGATGCTCAGACTCCGCCATGAAGAGGTGGACATTCGCATCCGGCGGGTGTGGAAGGTAAACTTTTTTTCCCCCCGCTCCACCCTTGCGTGCGTCGTGCTCGTCTCGCAGCTCGCACGCACATTTTTTTGGGTGGGATAAAATCTCCAAGCTGCAAGGTGCGATGGAGCGGAAACGAGCTAAAGTCGCTGCAGATCCTGTTGAATCAAGACGTCGAGACGCAGCCCCGGAAAAAGTCTGCGAGTGCGTCACGCACGTATAGTGGATGAGCAGTTTTTTTTAAAATTTTTATTCCACGCATCTCTTGTAAGTCCGCCTTTTGTTGATGCTATTTAATAAGCATAAGTTGTGAAATAAATAATTTATGTTGTGTTCCTCGTATCGCAGGATTTTTTTATTTTATTTGATGCCGCCTATAAAATGGCAACCGGATCAAAGGACGCGCGCGGAGGACGGAAGCAGCTGATCCGGGCCGCCGCAGGTGTGTCGCGCGTAACGGCGCCGTGCGCCTTGGCCGGGGGAGTGACGTCATCGCCCATTCGGCTCCTGCGCCTCTGAAGCGACATCACGTGACTTATAATGGAATTCGCGATGGTGGGCGCGGACGGCGGGTGTAACAGCCACCCGCCCTACGGGTACGCGCGCGCCCGGGAGAGGGAGCGGGAGAGGGCGCGGGCGGCGGCGGCGGCGGCGGCGGCGGGGGACGGCGCGGACGCAGCCGGGGGGTCCACCTCCTCCTCTTCCTCCTCCTCCTCCTCCTCCTCCTCCTCGGGCGCGCATCTCCTTAACAACCGCGCCGCCTCCTCCATCAGCAGCACCGCCTCCTCCTCCTCCTCCTCCTCCTCCTCTTCCTCGCAGCACCACCAGGACTCCGAGCTCCTCAGAGGGCGCAAACGGCAACGCGGCGCCGGACGCTGGAGACTCGGCGGGGACCTGCGCCACTCCGAACTGGCGCTGCTCGGCTCCGAGGAGGACGTCATGATCGAGGAGGAGGAGGAGGAGGAAGAGGAGGAGGAGGAGGACGGAAGTAAGACTTTTCTGCCCAACATGGATGAGGATGACGACGATACGGTGTCCATCACCGATAAACGCCCCCAGTCCGGATACGAGAACCTTTTCAGCGAGTTGGGCTGCTGCGAGCGCGTCGTCATCAACGTGTCCGGGCTGAAGTTCGAAACCCAGCTGAAAACTCTCACCCAGTTCCCGGACACGCTGCTGGGGGACGCGGAGAAGCGCACCCGCTACTTCGACCCGCTGCGGAACGAGTACTTCTTCGACCGGAACCGGCCCAGCTTCGACGCCATTTTGTACTACTACCAGTCCGGGGGCCGCTTGAAAAGACCCGCCAACGTGCCCTTCGACATCTTCTCCGAGGAGGTGAAGTTCTACGAACTCGGCGAGGAGGCCATGCTGAAGTTCCGGGAGGACGAGGGCTTCGTGAAGGAGGAGGAGAAGCCGCTGCCGGAGGACGAGTTCAAGCGGCAGATTTGGCTGCTGTTCGAGTACCCGGAGAGCTCCAGCCCGGCGCGGGGCATCGCGGTGGTATCGGTGCTCGTCATCGTCATCTCTATCGTCATCTTCTGCCTGGAGACGCTGCCGGAGTTCCGGGACGACAAGGAGTACCTGCGCTCCAACGCCACCGCCGACCACGGGTTCACGCCCTTCAACGACCCCTTCTTCATCGTGGAGACGGTGTGCATCGTCTGGTTCTCCTTCGAGATCATCGTGCGCTTCTTCGCCTGCCCCAGCAAGGCGGACTTCTTCAAGAACATCATGAACACCATCGACATCGTCTCCATCCTGCCCTACTTCATCACGCTGGGCACGGACCTGGCGCAGCACCAGGGCAACGGGCAGCAGGCGATGAGCTTCGCCATCTTGAGGATCATCCGGCTGGTGAGGGTGTTCCGCATCTTCAAGCTGTCGCGCCACTCCAAGGGCCTCCAGATCCTGGGCCACACTTTGCGCGCCAGCATGCGGGAGCTGGCGCTGCTCATCTTCTTCCTGGTCATCGGCGTCATCCTCTTCTCCAGCGCCGTGTTCTTCGCCGAGGCGGACGAGCCCACGTCGCAGTTCACCAGCATCCCCGACGCCTTCTGGTGGGCGGTGGTCACCATGACGACGGTGGGCTACGGGGACATGAAGCCCATCACCGTGGGCGGGAAGATCGTGGGCTCGCTGTGCGCCATCGCGGGCGTGCTGACCATCGCGCTGCCGGTGCCGGTGATAGTGTCCAACTTCAACTACTTCTACCACCGGGAGACCGACAACGATCAGGACCAGGCGCCGGTGGTCGAGAGCATGCCGCCCGGCTGCCCTCACTTCCCGGACTTTTTACGCAAATTCAAAGGCTCGCCGTCCGGCTCCTCGCTGGGGGACAAAGCGGAGTACATGGAGATGGAAGAGGGCGTCACGGAGTCCCTGTGCGGCCTGGACAAGAGTCCCAGTAAAGGGAACGGAACGGACATTAGCAGACGGAACAGTACTAACTCCAAATCTATTCAGACTGACGTGTGATTATAATACTTTTTTTTATTATTATTATTCGTTTCCCTAAATAGAGACATTGTTAGACACCCAAAAAAACGAGCTTTACGCACGGGTCATGCAGAGTTCCGCCTCCTCCTCTCGCTCCCCCATGCAGTCAGGCAGGTCACCATGGTAACCAGGTCAAACAAACTCTAGAGCCACACTATTAGGACCAACACTTGCCAAACGGCGTATTCATTTGATTCATCTAACTCGGGCTGGCGTCTAAATTAGGCAAGAAAGTACGCACTGCACTGTGCACTTTATGAAATACATCTTGATGGGTAGTGCAATAAAGCCAAGTTAGAGCGAGATAATATTTAGAGCAGTGGTTCTCAAACTTATTTTGGGAAAAAAAAAGTACCAACATAATGTCCAACATTAAAATACAGTAGCGCAGTAGGCCCAAGTATTCATTAAAAACAAGGCAGAGGTTTTATTTAACACATGTGTTCAACAATTTTGGCCACACGGTTTGAACAGTAACACTGTGTTTGAATTTAGGAAAACAAATACAAAAAACTACCTAAATAACGAACCAACTCTTTGGCGTACCTCTAGATCACGGGTGTCAAACTCACACCATTGTATGTGGCCCACGGAACCCTGGGAAAAGGGTGTGTTAATAAAATATTTTTTTATTTTAATTTTTTTTACAAAATGCAAATAATTATTTCAATTTTGACAGGAAAAAAAAAAAGCTAATCTTTTCAACGTTATTATCTAATAATGTCAAATATTACATTATTATATAGTGTGTTACAAAAATATGTTAGTAAAGATAAAAATAAACCTGTACGTATGATGTATCCATTAATTTCTGCGTGAACAAATCTAATAATCAAGTGCATAGGCAATAATGTAATAATATGAGGGGATACATTTATATCAATGCTGTCAAATTATTTATTTTTGATGATTAATCACAGGTTATTGCCCACATGCATAATTATAATTATTTTTTAAAAAGTGGCCCTATGAAGGCAGCTATTACTGCGATGTGGCCCTCAATGAAAACAAGTTTGACACCCCTGCTCTAGATGGTGCCAGTTTGAGAATCACTGGCTTAGAGTACACACACGGAGGTAAATGTGTGTCTTTTTTGGACACTGAATTAATTTAAGGGCATTTTTTGTGTTTGAATTTTTTACATCAAAGTATGCTGACAAAATTTGTGTGTTCAAAATAATGAAAAAAAAAAAAAAGGTTAAAATGTAAAAATTCAGTGTGTAAAAAAACAGTATAAAAAATTCAGTGCCGAAATAGTGGTTGCTTTAAAACTCAATACTCACTTCTGGTAAATTAAGAATGAAGCAATCATCCTGTCTCAGAACCAGCCAATGAGGTGTCAAGTTTGCAGTCACGTGACCCGGGTCACAAACAAACTTCTTGAGTTCTGAAGCAACAAATCTTTCCACGCTGTTGTTTTTTTTACACTGAATTTTTATACACTGAATTATCAAACGCAGCAATTTTGCTCACACATTTTTATTCATTAAGATTGTCAGCATAATTTGCTGTAAAAAATGTTCAGTTCACAAATTTTAAATGCAAAAAATTCAGTGCCCAAACAAGCTTTCGCAATAAAAACACAAATTAACCTCCATATCATCAATAAATTCATCTCAATAGATTGCAATGTTGAGCATAAGTCAGGCCATAAGAGAGCAAATTAAAGCGGGGGTCTCCAACCATTAAACTGATTTTTGGTAGCGCACCAAAGGGTTAAAGAATATGTGCTTAAACCAGGGGTGTCCAAAGTGTGGCTCATGGGCCATTTGCGGCTCGCTGCTCGATTTTTGTTGGCCTGCAGCATATTGTCTAAATCAAATCAAACATAAAAACAATAGTACAAATATAAGAAAAAAGCAACCAAAAAAATTACTGTATTGAGGAAAAAGCTGAAATGTTGATACTTATATTTAAAGTACCAATGATTGTCACACACACACTAGGTGTGGTGAAATTTGTCCTCTGCATTTGACCCATCCCCTTGATCACCCCCTGGGAGGTGAGGGGAGCAGTGGGCAGCAGCGGTGCCGCGCCCGGGAATCATTTTTTTGGTGATTTAACCCCCAATTCCAACCCTTGATGCTGAGTGCCAAGCAGGGAGGTAATGGGTCCCATTTTTATAGTCTTTGGTATGACTCGGCCGGGGTTTGAACTCACAACCTACCGATCTCAGGGCGGACACTCTAACCACTAGGCCACTGAGTAGGTATTTAAAGCTAATAATAATAATACACTTTGTCACATATAACACAAATCTGACACAAAATTTTGTCTTTAAATATAGTGTTTTTTATTTATTTTTTTAATAACAAAAAAAATCTAAATGGTGTTTTGACTTTTCAATATGCGGCCATTTGTGGAAAACTTTTGTACACCCCTGGCTTAAACTTTGTATTTTTTTTAACTCTACATGATGCCTTTATTTAATGACAAATTAGCACAAAATAGCATACAACGATACTTTATGAGTGGAAACATGCTTTCTATTTAAAATACAATTTAATGGTTGCCACTCATAAAAATAGAACGCAAAATCTTTTCTTTTTGTAGATTATATAGGGATTCGAAAAACTGCACTAGAAAGAAATGCATAATTGAATATAATATAATACAATATAATATAATGACAATTTAGCACAAAATAGCATACAAAAACACTTTATGAGTGGAAACCTGCTTTCTATTTAAACTACAACTTAATGGTTGCCACTCATAAAAATAGAACCCAAAATCTTTTCTTTTTGTAGATCAAATAGGGATTCAAAAAACTGCACTAGAAAGAAATTCATACGTGAATATAAGATGCAGGTGAACATATTTTTTAAATACGAATTTGTGAGATGTGGATACCAACATTTTGTTAATGGTCAGGTGAAACAACCTTTGTGTGGGTTGAAATAATCTGTGAAAATACACATTACAGAAAGGAGTAGCCATGTTATTTTGGGAAAAAAGGTGGGAGACCCCTGAATTAACGCCTCATCAAGAGTCGAAACCAGCTAAAAAACATTTGTTACACATTTTGCGACGTATTAGCTGTTAACTATACAAAACGATTAAGAAAGGCAATTTTTGAGACACTCTGTTTATAGTGAAACAGTTGCACTTTTTGATTTTCACAGATAGTCTTCAAATGCACCTTAACCCTGGAAAGGAAAGAACAAAAACCACCTCAAAGTCGTCTTCTCAGAGCGCCGCCACTTGTATGAAGTGACGCTCGTCGCGAGTGCAGCACATTTAACGGTCATCCCACAAAGCAGGGCTAGAATGAATGGTGTCGTACTGTAGGCCTACACGTCAGAACCAAGCACAGGAGTCACCATATCCGGACAAACGTGTCCCTGCGGCTTTTTAACGGACAGGACGTCAGTGTCCCTAATAAGTCACCACCAAACCATAATATCCCTTTATGAAAAAATGGAACACTGAAGCAAAAAAAAAAGAAAAAACGAAAAAAATAGACTCCTTATGAGGAGGTTGTACAAGCAACTTCCTTGATAGATGGACTATATATTTTCTTCTTTTTTTTTTTGCTCAAGAGGACTACGATGACCTCTGCGCTCATGTGGATGTGGACGTCTTCCAAGGTAAATATGATTTCCCTTGACAGCCACTGTTTGTTTAACTGTGAAGGAGAAACACCGCTAACTTAATTTCACCTCCGTGTATGCATCAGCCCCCACGTGCCTTGTAGTAATCGCCCATCTTCATTCAGCATCTATTCTTAATGCTTGAATGTCTTTGCTGCCCAGGATTGATGCGCGATTACCCATGCGTAAGCGGCATAACACTGCCCGGAAAGACATTCATCCGAGTCTTGGCTGTAGATGCAGACACAGGTTTCTTATCCAATGGTGTTTAAAAACACATTACAGTAGGAAGGGGATTCATATGGCCCCATTCGACGGGTTTTACCTGACACGTGAAACGTGAAACATTCGGGGCGTACGCGATCCACTTGAGCGGCCAGATGGCAGCAGAGTGTTGAAAATCCCAAAATGTGTTTTGTTGCAATTTTTAAATTTGACGACAGCACCAGTTGCTACGTAGAGTGGCGCTTTCCATCATTTTCAGCAGACTGCATTGCAGAAATGATTAACCCCCCACATTCCTCTCACGCGAGATTCACCCTGGAATGGGCCCATATGAATCACTTACCTACCGTATAAGTCACTTCTTCTCATAATTATTCGTATTTTTCTATAGTCCCGAGATCCAGCGTCCTCTGCAGTGGACATTTGAGTTCCATCAACAAAACCCAAAACCAGTGAAGTTGGCACGTTGTGTAATTCGTAAATAAAAACATAATGCATTGATTTGCAAATCCTTTTCAACTTATATTGAATTGAATAGACTGAAAAGACAAGATATTTAATGTTAGAACTGAAAACAATTTTTTTTTTTTGCAAATAATTATTAAGTTAGAATTTAATGGCAGCAACACATTGCAAAAAAGTTGGCACAGGGGCATTTTTACCACTGTGTTAGATGGCCTTTCCTTTTAACAACACTCAGTAAACGTTTGGGAAGTGAGGAGACCAATTTTTGAAGCTTTTCAGGTGGAATTCTTTCCCATTCTTGCTTGATGTACAGCTTAAGTTGTTCAACAGTCCGGGGGTCTCCGTTGTGGTATTTTAGGCTCCATAATGCGCCACAATTTTCAATGGGAGACAGGTCTGGACTACAGGCAGGCCAGTCTAGTACCCGCACTCTTTTACTATGAAGCCACACTGTTGTAACGCGTGGCTTGGCATTGTCTTGCTGTAATAAGCAGGGGCGTCCATGATAACGTCGCTTGAATGGCAACATATGTTGCTCCAAAACCTGTATGTACCTTTCAGCATTAATGGTGCCTTCACAGATGTGTAAGTTACCCATGTCTTGGGCACTAATACACCCCCATACCATCACAGATGCTGGCTTTTGAACTTTGCGCCTATAACAGTCCTGATGGTTCTTTTCCTCTTTGGTCTGGAGGACACGGCGTCCACAGTTTCCAAAAACTATTTGAAATGTGGACTCGTCAGACCACCGAACACTTTTCCACTTTGTATCAGTCCATCTTATATGAACTCGGGGACCAGCGAAGCTGGCAGCGTTTCTGGGTGTTGTTGATAAATGGCTTTCACTTTGCATAGTAGAGTTTTAACTTGCACTTACAGCTGTAGCGACAAACTGTAGTTACTGTAAGTGGTTTTCTGAAGTGTTCCTGAATTCATGTGGTGATATCCTTTACACCAGGGGTCCCCAAACTACGGCCCGCCAGCATCCAAAATCCGGCCCGCGGGTAGTCCTGAATAAAAAAATAAAAAAGTTTCCTTTATTATTATTATTATTATTATTATTATTATTATTATTATTATTATATATTTTTTAAATCTGTCCTTTCTAGCCCGTCCAACAATCAATTTTCTACCGCTTGTTACTCTCAGGGTGTCCTAGCCGCTCAGGCAAATCATATTGTCTAAAAATGTATTTTCCCATCGATAACATGACGTCCTCGCGTGCACGCTCTTTCAGTCAATTAGTGCACGAAGGGAAAAAAATGGCAAAATCGTTGGGGCAACGTAATATAGACTCCGAGTGTAGAGTTTTTAAACATCAGTGGACATGTGACTTGTTTTTGTTTATATACTGTATGTATGTATACATATATATACATATATATGTATATATATATATATATATATATATATATATATATATATATATATATATATATAGCCCGGCCCCTGGCCAAATTTTTAACCCAATGCGGCCCTTGGGTCAAAAAGTTTGGGGACCCCTGCTTTACACACTGATGTCGCTTTTTGATGCTTTTTGAGGGATCAAAGTCCGTAATATCATCGCTTACGTGCAGTGATTTCTCCAGATTCTCTGAACCTTTTGATGATATGACGGAACGTAGATGGTGAAATCCCTAAATTCCTTGCAATAGCTCGTTGAGAAATGTTGTTCTTAAACTGTTCGACAATTTGCTCACGCATTTGTTGACAAAGTGGTGACCCTCGCCCCGTCCTTGTCTGTGAATGACTGAGCATTTCATGGAAGCTGCTTTTATACCCAATCATGGCACCCACCTGTTCCCAATTAGCCTGTTTACCTGTGGGATTTTCCAAATAAGTGTTTGATGAGCATTCCTCAACTTTATCAGTCTTTTTAGCTTTTTTGAAACATGTTGTAAGCATCAAATTCCAAATTAGCTAATATTTGCAAAACATAAAGTTTTCCAGTTCAAACGTTAAGTATCTTGTCTTTGCAGTCTATTCAATGGAATATAGGTGGAAAAGGATTTGCAAATCATTGTATTCTGTTTTTATTTACCATTTACACAACGTGCCAACTTCACTGGTTTTGGGGTTTGTACAATGTTCCCTCAATTTTCGTGCTCTTAACTCAAAACACTCATATCTCAAATCAACTCCTCCCATATCTAAGCTTTTGTGTAGAAATATGTGGAAATAACTGCAAAAATACACTAATTCACATTTCGGGGTAGGGAGTAGCGGGGGGTGTATATTGTAGTGTCCCGCAAGAGTTAGTGCTGCAAGGGGTTCTGGGTATTTGTTCTGTTGTGTTTATGTTGTGTTACGGTGCGGATGTTCTCCCGAAAGGTGTTTGTCATTCTTGTTTGGTGTGGGTTCACAGTGTGGCGCATATTTGTAACTGTGTTAAAGTTGTTTATACGGTCACCCTCAGTGTGACCTGTATGGCTGTTGACCAAGTATGCATGGCATTCACTTGTGTGTGTGAAAAGCCGTAGATATTATGTGATTGGGCCGGCACGCAAAGGCAGTGCCTTTAAAGTTTATTGGCGCTGTGTACTTCTCCCTACGTCCGTGTACACAGCGGCGTTTTAAAAAGTCATACATTTTACTTTTTGAAACCGATATCGATAATTTTGAAACCGATACCGATAATTTCCGATATTACATTTTAAAGCATTTATCGGCTGATAATATCGGCAGCCCGATATTATCGGACATCTCTAATTGTCACACACACGAGGTGTGGCGAAATGATTCCCTGCATTTGACCCATCACCCTTGATCACCCCCTGGGAGGTGACGGGAGCAGTGAGCAGCAGCGGTGGACGCGCCCAATAATCATTTTTGGTGATTTAACCCCCAATTCCAACCCTTGATGCTGAGTGCCAAGCAGGGAGGTAATGGGTCACATTTTTATAGTCTTTGGTATGACTCGTCCGGGGTTTGAACTCACAACATACCGAGCTCAGGGCGGACACTCTAACCACTAGGCCACTGAGTAGGTGTATCAATCATATACTGGTACCACCCTTAATATCGACACCACCAATGCATGGATGGATCCACCCTCCTACATGTCGTGTACTGACTGTGACATGCTGACACAATAACAGTTGCCTGTTTCCAGCTCTGTGTAACATGTTTAGCCCCGTCCTCCCGTGGTAATAATACTTGATAATGATACTGATATCATTATGACACAGAAATGCAGTTAATTTGCCGCAATGGAGGTGATTGTTATCATTACCGTAAAATCTGGACTATAAGCCGCTTCTTTTTTCCTGCGCTTTGAACCCTAAAGCTTATAAAACGGTGCGGTTAAAGGATTTTTCTTCGCTGGCAGCCATACAGCAAAAAGTTAAAAAAACAAACAAGCAAATACACTGAATAATAATAATAATAATAATGGATTAGATTTTATATAGCGCTTTTCTATTATTAGATATTCAAAGCGCTCACAGAGAAGTGAGAAGCCATCATTCATTCGCGTGAATAGGTGTTATTGTTTGTGCTATGCTGCCATCTTTTGGACGAGTTCGCTAACTGCAGGTACTGCAGTGGTGCATTGCCCTTCTGTTTAGAATAGAGCTTTTGACCGGAAGTATAATTACCGGTCGGTTTTCTAGGATGCTATGGATTCTTGATCACTCCAAGCAACATTTGTAAGTTTTACAATATATCTAAAACAATTCTTACTCACTAAACCGTCCCATGTGTGATGTCTGTAGGAGTATTTTCATGCATATTTGTACGTGCAATCGTAATGTAATGAAGCTAGCGTTGTTAGCATTAAGTGTCTGTGTTAGTATTATTAACTTACAATGGCATTCTTTTTGTATCGTTTCAGTTTCGTAAATTCTCCAAAACGTCCCCATAGAGTTATTGAGTCTGTTTAGCTGATTGGTGAGCTAGCTTCCGCAGTTAGTGGGTCCATGACGATGACTTCTGTTTTGTTTGATCAGCCGTTTTACTGCCGTGTTACAGACAGTTAGAAAACAATTACGGTATGTAAATAAACATTTACATACCCGCTGCTCCCCTTGCCTCCTAGGGGGTGATCAAGGGTGATGGGTCAAATGCAGAGGACAAATTTCACCACACCTAGTGTGTGTGTGACAATCATTGGTACTTTAACTTTAACTTTAACTTTAACTTTTAACTTTAACTTTAACTTTAACTTTAACTTTAACTTTAGCTTTTAACTTTTAACTTTGACTTTAACTTTAACTTTAACCTTAACTTTAACTTTAACTTTAACTTTACTTTAACTTTATTTACAAAATCTGTCTAAATAACTCATCACGACGTATATGTACAGCCCTTTGAGACACTTGTGATTTAGGGCTATATAAATAAACATTGATTGATTGATTGATATATATATCTGCGGCTAATATATGGAAAATAAAAAATATTCTAAAACTTAGTGCAGGGGTGTCAAACATATGGCCCAGGTTTATCCGGCCTGCGGGATGATTTTGCTAAGTATAAAAATGAGCCGAAATTTTTGAATGAAAGAAACTGCTGTTCTAAATGTGTCCACTAGATGTCGCAATAGCAATTCTTTGTATCTTTGTAGATTATGCTACATATGTAAAACAAAATAAACCAGTGCACCAGTCGAGGAAAATGAGCAAACTACATATATAACATCCTGTAATTTGATTTTGATATTATTTTTTTAATCTTGATAGATTGAAAATTAACACCAATAAGTTGACTGGTGAACATTACCCCATAATTTATTCAAAAAGTATAAATAAGGACAAATAAAGATAGAATACTATTAACCGCAACATGTAACCCCGACAACATTATGATTTGTACATTTTCAGAATGTGCTTGTTCTATTTTTAAACAAAGTAAACAATCTGAAGTTGTCTTTATTTTTAAGTTATCGTACCGTGATTTTACCAGTACGGCCCACTTAGGAGTAGGTTTTTCTCCACGTGGCCCCCCATCTAAAATGAGTTTGACACCCCTGACTTTGTGGGTGCAGTTTATATACCGGTGCGCTCGACAGTCCGTACAATACGGTAATTTAGGGAAGCGGCTCCACACTGTGTATGGAGACACGTAATTATCTGCCAGCTGCGTGTTCGCCAGAGAAGATCGGCGTTTTTGATCGGCATTAAAAGGCATTAATCGACATGTACTTTTTCACAAAAATCAGTCGATACCGACCGGTGGCTGATCGATCAGCACATCTCTGTGGGTTCGAATCTCCGTTGGAACATTTCTGTGTAGAGTTGGTACCAATTTTCTACAGTATTTTCCCCAAAAAACATGCATGTTAGGTCACTGGAAACTATAAATGAGCAACATAAGCATGGATGGTCATCCATCCATCCATCCATCCATCTATACTGCTTATCTTGATGTCGTTGTGGCTTGTGCAGCCCTTTGAGACACTTCGTGATTTAGGGCTATATAAGTAAACATTGATTGATAGATCTTTGTTAGGGTCATGGGTGACTGCAGTCTATTCCAACTGGTCCAGTCTATCAGCAGCCAATCACAGGACGATACAGTACACAACATTCACACCTATGTACAATTTAGAGTCTCCAGTGATCCTAACAAGCATGTTTTGGAAAACACTTGGAGACCATGCAAACTCCACACAGAGACGCTCCATTGGAGAATTGAACCCACACCTCCTCCAGACTGACATACATACTAACCACTATGCCACTGGAGTTGTCACCTTAAATTACCTTCGTGCAAAAGTCAGGGAAGCACGATGTTAATGATAATGGTCCTGGCTCTCCTAAAAAAATCCCTATGTGGGGTTTCAATTCCCTGCCTAATAAAGACATTTTATAGTGACTAAACCAAGGCACCGCTCAGCTGTACTCATGGATAATATTCAGCATATTTACTGTATGTCCTCTACTGAGTTTGTAACTTACTTTTGTAATGAGATAGTGTCCAAAATACAGAATTCTTGTCTCACAATTTAGAGGAAAGCGTTTTTGTTTTTTTTGCATGATGGAAGTCATTTATGTCAATTATTGCCTGAAGAAGTGCATGGAAAACTTCAGGTAATGAACAAAAAGGTACCTTCATATGAAATTTTACTGCAGACGTTTTCCAAGCCCCTTCCTGCCCTAATAATGGAACATTTCCAGAAACATTCTCACTGTGGCGCGCAGCGTTAGTGCTGGTCTTGTAAGACAGTTTGTGCTGCTTTCAATGCCAGGTTATACTTGTGTCAGGAAATTTTGCAAAATTATGTTTTAATTATGATAAATATTTTTTGCACTAAAAATATTTATTTTTCCGTTTTGGTACAAAACATGCATCAAATTAAATTAACATTTTTATTTAAAAAAATATAAAAATAATTTTGCATAAATTAAAAAAAATGTGAACATTTTTTATACTAAGGTGGCTCTAAACAAAATTTTCTTTAGGGCCCTAATTTAGCTAGGCGCGGCTTTGAATTTGTGGCCAGTACAGTAATACTTTGATTAAAAAGAGCGGTTGCTCGACTAATTATTATGCTTTAAGTTGCAAGCAATAATTTGAGATACAAGCATCCCCGTCATTAGTTGGCGTAGGAGCCGCTCAAAACATCTGACCTTACTCGCTAGCATTAGCTTATAGGCAGTTATAAAGTGAATGATAGTCATTGAACTAAATAAAGACATACTGTATTTTCCGGACTATAAGGCGCACTTAAAATCCCTTTTTTTCCTCAAAACTCGACAGTTCGCCTTATAATCCGGTGTGCCTAATGTAAGGCATAACTTCTAGTTTTGCTTACCGACTTCAAATCAATTTTAGTTGGTACATGGTGTAATGATAAGGGTGACCAGTAGATGGCAGTCAATCATAAGAGATATGTGTAGACTGCACTATGTCAATATGACTCAAGTAAACAACCCCAACATTTTTATATGTTCCATTGAAAATATAGAACATTACACACGGTACTCAAAAATCTATCAAAAATGTTTTAGTATGACTTTGGTAAGCTATGAAACCGCACCGCTTGATGTGCTTCAACATACGAGTATTATTATGGTGTGTGTATAAGGTAAGAAATATTATCTGGCGTTTTATTTCACAATATTATGCAAAAGCAAAGTTTCTTGCCTTGTGGTACCTGCTGATCTGTATTTGGGATCTGCATAAATCCTGTAAAATTGCGCGCGTCTGCCTATAGTAGTTGATAAACTTCTTATTTTTCTCTATCTTCTTGTTATGTGACATTCATCCTCCGCTGTTACCATTTCTAAAATAAAGTAGTGTAAAGTTCTTACTTATATCTGTCAGTAAACTCGTCATCAAAGCGCTAAAACATACCGGGGTAGTGAGTTTACATTATTCACCCAAGGAACTTTAGTTATTAGAGAGTTGCGGTCGGACGTTTTTTCACGGGACACATTTCCTGTGTTGTTGTTTCCGGATGAAAAGCTGCTTCTCCGTTATTGATTTAAGTAAAGTTACATCTTTTGACACTTCTTCCACTCCCGTCCTTGCACGCTACACCGCTACAACAAAGATGACGGGGCTCACCTTGGAGAGAGTCTTCTGACTCTCTCCAAAGTGAGCCACGTAAAAAAGACCGCCCACAAACCGTCAGAAAGCGGCTTGAAGATGATCTGTAAAACATAATCTATGCAACATTTTGACCAAAGAACTACCATTACATGTTATGTAGACCACAAGGAAGTGTTTTACATTTACAAAATAATAATAATAACATGACTCGTTTAATGCGCCCTATAATCCGGTGCACCTTATATATGAAAAAAGATCAAAAATAGACCATTCATCTGCAGTGCGCCTCATAATCCGGTGTGCCCTAAAGTCTGCAAAATACGGTAATCAAAAACATGTCAGAGTGTAGCAGTTGGTCTGCATGATACTGAACCAAGATAAGACCAACGCCAGTCATGGCTGTTAAAAAAAATTATATCTAAACAGCAGCATTTTATCCATGAAAATATGGAAGAGCTGCTGATGGTGTGTTTGACGGAGAAACAGCTGAAGATATTGTAGAAGTCCACTCTACAAGGTAAACGCTTTACATTATTGTTAAATGACTTCATTAAAAATACTAAGGTTGTTTGCAGTACATTATATCGTATTGTTTTAAAAAATATTTCTTATCCAAAAATTTGTTTTCTTTTTAAAAGGCCTGTGACATGTTAAAAGTGAGATGTCTTGGGAAATGATTTTAAATCATTTCAATGGGAGGTGTTGATTGATTGATTGAGACTTTTATTAGTAGATTGCACAGTACAGTACATATTCCGTACAATTGACCACTAAATGGTAAAACCCCGAATACGTTTTCTAACTTGTTTAAGTCCGGGTCCACGTTGATCAATTCATGGTCAAATTAATTAATTAATTAAGTTAATTTGAGATGCGTTTTGTGTTTTAAACTCACCAAACCAATTAGGCTCGTAAGTTAAGATACTACAGTAGTTGTAATGATGAATTAAAATATTGCATTGGTTTTCCGGTGTTTAGGAAGTAAAATGAGTAGTTTTGAGGATTTGACCTCGATGACTTAGTTCAAAAACTCTGTTTTAGCTATTCTTTTATAAAGGAGCCAAATGAAGACGTACTGTAGGAACAATGAGCTAATAGACTAATTTATCTTGATACAATACAATCATTTCAAAGCAGTGTGAAGACCAAGACTAATGGAAACATGCTTTGACTATGGCCATAAAAGATTATGAGTGCACCTTAGGTACTAAAACATTGCACCTTGTCACTCACTCCTGCAGCACGTAATCGCCGCATCAGCATGTAATTACTTATTGCTCTGTGCGTTTACGTTCTCAAAGGAACGTTTTTTTCTCTCGCAACTACTAGTTCTAGGTCAGGGGTGCCCAAATTCGTGTGGCCTGCCAAAGGCTGGCTACCAAATGTGATACATGTTCATACTGACCTCTTTCAAGCTGCAAAATCATCGAATGCATGTCCACAAGGTGCACTGTAAAAAAAAAAAAAAAGGTCAGTATCAGTAGTCATTTACAGTAAAGCGCTGTACAAACAGGGAACACGGCGGTAAAAAAAGTAGCAGATCAGTCGCCAGAATTTTGCAGTAAAAACAACATTGGCCCTGTTTTTCAATTAACAGTACCATATTTTCCGGACCATAGGGCGCTCCGGATTATAAGGCGCACTGCCGATTCAGGTCTTTTTTCATACAAAAGATGCACCGGATTATAAGGCGCATTAAAGGGGTCATATTCTAAATATTTTTTCTAAATTTAAAACACTATCTTGTGGTTTACATAACATTTTCAGGACTTATGCAGATCCCAAATACACATCCGCAGGTAGCAGAAGGTAAGAAAAGTTGGTTTTGCATAATATTGCGAAACAAAGCGCCAAGGTAATACGTCTGCTAATAGGTGCCATTTTGCGGTCCATAATAATACTCGTATGTTTAATGCGCCGACAATCCATCAAGCGGTGCGGCTACATAGCTTACCGAAGTCGTACTAAAAACATTTTGACAGATTTTTTGAGCGCTGTGTGTAATGTTCTATGTTCTCAATGGAGCATTTAAAGTTTTGGTGTTGTTTACTGCCATCATATTGCAGTCTACACGTATCTCTTATGTGTGACTGCCATCTACTGGTCGCCTTTATCATTACACCATGTACCAAATAAAATAGCTTCGAGGTCAGTAAGCACAGCCAGAATTATGCCGTACATTAGGCGCACTGCGTTATAAGGTGCACTGTCGTTTTTTGAGAAAATTAAAGGATTTTAAGTGCGCCTTATAGTCCGAAAAATACGGTAATTTGGTGTAAAAACCACATACAATTTTACGGTCAAAATTATAGTGAGTGTTGCCAGTTTTTAATTTTTTTATCGTAAAATCTTAAAATGTTATACGGCTAACTAGTTGCGTTAGAATTTGAGACGATAAATGGGTGACATTTTGAAGGATAATCTTGGTCACCATTAGAGATGTCCGATAATGGCTTTTTTGCCGATATCCGATATTCCGATATTCCGATATTGTCCAACTTTTAATTACCGATTCCGATATCAACCGATACCGATATATACAGTCGTGGAATTTTGTTGTGATGCCCCGCTTGTCAAGACTCGGTCTTTGGCGTGGTTTGCTCTCCCGTGGTGCAAAAGAAATGGAACGGACGTGGCGTGCAGGTAAAGACATAGTTTAATTATAACTATAAACTACAAAGTACAAACAAAAGGGTACAAACAAAAGGCGCTCACAGCGGAGGTAAAAAAACTTCACTAGGAAAAAAAACAAAAGGCGCGCACAATGGCGGAGAACTATGAACATTAAACAAACAAAAACTTACGTGACAAGAGATGAAACAAGAACTAACGTGACAAGGAACTGTGGACATGGCATGAATGGGTGATGTCGCCAGGACGAACAACAGAAACAGAAAAGCCTATATAGTGACATGAAAAGTGAAAACAGGTGCGTGACTAACTGTGAACAGGTGCATGACATGACTGTGAAAACGTGAGACAGGTGTGTGTGAGTCCAAACGTGGAACAGGTGAAACTAATGAGTAACCATGGAAACAAAACAAAACAAAACCAGGAAGTGAAACCAGGAACTAAGGAAGTGTCCAAAAAACAAAACAGCACATGGCCAAACAAAAACATGAACACAGACATGACAGAACCCCCCCCTTACGGACAGATCCCAGATGTCCAAAAACAAAAAACAGGATCAAGAGTCATGGGAGGGGGGGAGGGGGACATGGCGGTGGGTCGCCAGACCAGGTGTCCCCGAATCCACCGGGGCAGAGTCAGGTGGCGGCGGCGGGTAGACCGCCGCTGAACCTGACGAGGTGGGCGACCTGGGAATGGCCACATTCGTGGCAGACGAGGAGGTCGGCGCTCCTGGCGTGGCGGACGCCCATGGAAAGGCCACATCCTTGGCCGACGAGGAGGTGGGCGCGTTGTCGTGGCAGGCGGCGAAGCTTGGCGTGGTGCGTCAGGCGGCGAAGCTTGGCGTGGTGCGTCAGGCGGCGAAGCTTGGCGTGGCGGGTCTTGACGAGGGTCTTGGTCTTGGCATGGGTCTTGGTCTTGGTCTTGGCGAGGGTCTGGGTCTTGGTCTTGGACTTGGTCTTGGCGTGGTTGGTCTTGGTCTTGGACTTGGCGTGGTTGGTCTTGGTCTTGGACTCGGCGTGGTTGGTCTTGGTCTTGGCGTAGTTGGTCTTGGACTTGGTCTTGGTGTGGCTGTGCTTGGACTTGGTCTTGGTTTGGGTCACTTGGCGGGTCTTGGTCTTGGTCACTTGGCGGGTCTTGGTCTTGGTCACTTGGCGGGTCTTGGTCTTGGTCACTTGGCGGGTCTTGGTCTTGGCTTTGGTCTTGGCGTGGGGCAGCCACGGGCGGCACTTGGCGGCGTGGGGCAGCCACGGGCGGCACTTGGCGGCGTGGGGCAGCCACGGGCGGCACTTGGCGGCGTGGGGCAGCCACGGGCGGCACTTGGCGGCGTGGGGCAGCCACGGGCGGCACTTGGCGGCGTGGGGCAGCCACGGGCGGCACTTGGCGGCGTGGGGCAGCCACGGGCGGCACTTGGCGGCGTGGGGCTGCGACTGGCGGCACTTGGCGTGGAGCAGGTACTGGCGGCGCTTGGCGTGGAGCAGGTACTGGCGGCGCTTGGCGTGGAGCAGGTACTGGCGGCGCTTGGCGTGGAGCAGGTACTGGCGGCGCTTGGCGTGGAGCAGGTACTGGCGGCGCTTGGCGTGGAGCAGGTACTGGCGGCGCTTGGCGTGGAGCAGGTACTGGTGGCGCTTGGCGTGGAGCAGGTACTGGTGGCGCTTGGCGTGGAGCAGGTACTGGCGGCGCTTGGCGTGGAGCAGGTACTGGTGGCGCTTGGCGTGGAGCAGGTACTGGTGGCGCTTGGCGTGGAGCAGGTACTGGTGGCGCTTGGCGTGGAGCAGGTACTGGTGGCGCTTGGCGTGGAGCAGGTAGATCTTGGCATGGTCGAAAAACTGGTGGTGGTGGTCGTGCTGGTGGCTGTGGCTTGGCAGGTCGAAAGACAGGTGGTGGGGGTCGTGCTGGAGGCTGTGGCTTGGCGTGACGAAAGACTGGTGGTGGGGGTCGTGCTGGTGGCTGTGGCTTGGCAGGTCGAAAGACAGGTGGTGGTGGTCGTGCTGGAGGCTGTGGCTTGGCGTGACGATGCTGACCCACCCCACCTGAACAATTCCCAGCCCTAGCCCCCCCCTCAAGGAGCGGATCCCAGACGCGCTCCCCGCGGTCTGGAACCGTCTTTTGGGGTGGGCGGAGGGGGTTCAGGAGGAGGGCAGAATCCTCCCCTCTAAATTGTCCAAAAGGTCTTTCGTTCCCCCCCACCTGGGCTTTTGTGGGTGAAAAAAAAATTTCTGACTTGGGCGTGGCATGAGTCCTGGGGGGCGGGGCATGAAAATTGGGTGACTGTGATTGACAGGATCTGATTTCTAAAAACATGTCTTGGTAATATTTAATCATGGATTTAGAGTCTTTGGTTGGATGTGGCTGACAAGAAAAAGAGTTCAGGGGAAAAAAATCCATGACGTCACCCACTGGCAGCGGCGTGACGTCGTCCTGGGGAAGCCGGGCTGGCTGCAGCTCGTTTCCGCCCGGAGGGGGAGGAGCTTGCGGGAACGATGCGTCCTTTCCAATGCTTGTGGAAGCCCTCCCTGACGTCCTTCGTTGGGAGCGGCGCTTCCGGGACTGCGGTGACGCAGCGCCATCCTCGGACCAAAGGGAGCTGATCGGCACCAGTTTGCCGGTCGGACCCCACATGAGATCCCTGCGCTCCATGGGGGAATGGCGGAGTGTCTCGGCTTCCATGGCGCGCAGGACCTCCCACGTTACGTCGTCAAAATTGTCCCATTTTTTTGCGGGAGAGCTCTCGTGCTGGCGACATCTGTCATAACTTTGTCTATGGCGTGGTTTGCTCTCCCGTGGTGCAAAAGAAATGGAACGGACGTGGCGTGCAGGTAAAGACATAGTTTAATTATAACTATAAACTACAAAGTACAAACAAAAGGGTACAAACAAAAGGCGCTCACAGCGGAGGTAAAAAAACTTCACTAGGAAAAAAAACAAAAGGCGCGCACAATGGCGGAGAACTATGAACATTAAACAAACAAAAACTTACGTGACAAGAGATGAAACAAGAACTAACGTGACAAGGAACTGTGGACATGGCATGAATGGGTGATGTCGCCAGGACGAACAACAGAAACAGAAAAGCCTATATAGTGACATGAAAAGTGAAAACAGGTGCGTGACTAACTGTGAACAGGTGCATGACATGACTGTGAAAACGTGAGACAGGTGTGTGTGAGTCCAAACGTGGAACAGGTGAAACTAATGAGTAACCATGGAAACAAAACAAAACAAAACCAGGAAGTGAAACCAGGAACTAAGGAAGTGTCCAAAAAACAAAACAGCACATGGCCAAACAAAAACATGAACACAGACATGACACCGCTGGATGCATTAAACAATGTAACAAGGTTTTCCAAAATAAATCAACTCAAGTTATGGAAAAAAAATGCCAACATGGCACTGCCATATTTGTTATTGAAGTCACAAAGTGCATAATTTTTTTTAACATGCCTCAAAACAGCAGCTTGGAATCTGGGACATGCTCTCTCTGAGAGAGCATGAGGAGGTTGAGGTGGGCGGGGTTGGGGGGGGGCGGGGTTGAGTTGGGGGGGTAGGGGGTAGCGAGGGGTGTATATTGTAGCGTCCCGGAAGAGTTAGTGCTGCAAGGGGTTCTGGGTATTTGTTCTGTTGTGTTTATGTTGTGTTACGGTGCGGATGTTCTCCCGAAATGTGTTTGTCATTCTTGTTTGGTGTGGGTTCACAGTGTGGCGCATATTTGTAACAGTGTTAAAGTTGTTTATACGGCTACCCTCAGTGTGACCTGTATGGCTGTTGACCAAGTATGACTTGCATTCATTTGTGTGTGTGAAAAACCATAGATATTATGTGATTGGGCCGGCACGCAAAGGCAGTGCCTTTAAGGCACGCCCCCCAATATTGTTGTCTGGGTGGAAATCTGGAGAAATTCGGGAGAATGGTTGTCCCAGGAGATTTTCGGGAGGGGCACTGAAATTCGGGAGTCTCCCGGGAAAATCGGGAGGGTTGGCATGTATGAGTGGGAGACGCAACTGCTCTGTACTTCTCCGTACGTCCGTGTACCACTCCGTACAGCGGCGTTTTAAAAAGTCATAAATTTTACTTTTTGAAACCGATACCGATAATTTCCGATATTACATTTTAAAGCATTTATCGGCCGATAATATCGGCAGTCCGATATTATCGGACATCTCTAGTCACCATGCTTTGCCCACGGCCTATAATGAAAACTTAAACACTTTCAAATTTAACATCCTCCATATGTTTAATCCGTCTGTTAAATTTGAAAGCGATCAGATTAAATATCTGGGAGCAGCTGGTTACAGAACAGCACCTGGAAATGGCAGAAATCTGCAGAAAATGACCTTTTTGAATGTTTTGAGGTTAGGAATGCACGTAAAAGATGCAGAGTTGCATGCTATCTGAATTAGGCGCAAAACTGTGTGACAATCTCTACCACAGCGTTTTTCAACCACTGTGCGGTGAGATACAGTCTGGTGTGCCGTGGGAGATTATGTAATTTCACCTATTTGGGTTAAGAATATTTTTTGCAAACCAGTAATTATGATCCGCAAATAATGTGCCGTTGTTGAGTGTCTGTGCTGTCTAGAGCTCGGCAGAGTAACCGTGTAATACTCTTCCATATCAGTAGGTGGCAGCAGGTAGCTAATTGCTTTGTAGATGTCGGGAACATATCTAATGCTTAAACCAAAAATAACAAAAGGCGAGTGCCGCTAAGAAAAGGCATTGAAGCTTAGAGATGGCTATACAAAACGAAACTAAAACTGAACTGGCTGCAAAGTAAACAAAAACAGAATGCTGGACGACAGCAAAGACTTACAGCGCGTGGAGCAGACGGCGTCCACAAAGTACATTTGTACATGACAGGATAAAAACAACTGAAATAGTCTTGATTGCTAAAACAAAGCAGGTGCGGGGAATATCGCTCAAAGGAAGACATGCAACTGCTACAGGAAAATACCAACAAAAGAAGAAAAGCCACCAAAATAGGAGCGCAAGACAAGAACTAAAACTCTACGCACGGGAAAACACCAAAAAACTCAAAATAAGTCAGGTCGTGACAGTACACCTACTTTGAGACAAGAGCTATAGTGATGCATGGTTGGTTATGGTTTAAATTCATATCCAAACAACGACTTTTTACT
This sequence comes from Entelurus aequoreus, assembly GCF_033978785.1. NCBI lineage: Eukaryota > Metazoa > Chordata > Actinopteri > Syngnathiformes > Syngnathidae > Entelurus > Entelurus aequoreus. The sequence continues at coordinate 77,449,863 of NC_084732.1, read as the reverse complement.
GTCAATATCGGCTGCTGAGTTTCATTTTTTTAACATTTTCTGCTCGCGGTGTGCCTCGGGATTTTTTTAATGAATAAAATGTGCCTTGGCTCAAAAAAGGTTGAAAAACAGTGCTCTACCATGGCGGTAATGAGGATACATTTGTGGTAAAAATTTGGCCCATGGGCCATTGGCACATTTTCACTTTGGCCCTTGGAGGCAAAACCTTTGAGCACCCCTGTACTAGAACAACCCCGGCCTGGCACACGACTTTGTTCCTCACACTTTAGCGCTTACATAATGTGGCTTATGGCAAGAAGAGGCGCAATCCAAAACATTTGTCAAGCAAAGTGTGTGGGTCAGGCATATTTTGAGAGCCGAGTGTGAAAACAGGCTGCATCATCTCCAGCCACGCGACAGAGCCGAATGGCTGTTGTAGTGTCACATGCACGGACAGTGTTTGGAAGACCATATGGCCGGGGCCATGTGACAAACTGACTTATTTATAGTTATTCCTCAGAAGGTTTCCCATGTCTGTCAAAGGACGTACAAGGTGGCATGGGAGGGTTTTCATACTTTTTCCCCAATCAACAGAGAGGATGCCAAACCTGTCCAAACTTTTTGACTCGGGGGCCGCATTGGGCTAAAAAAATTTGGTCGGGGGGGCTTTCGGCCTGTCACGTCTTTCCCTTTTCTGTGCGTTCTAAATAGTAAAAATCTGCTAGTAAGAGGCGGCTAACAATGGAGATACAATCTGCTCCGCCAATAAAGCCCTCTAAAAAACACCCAAAAAGTAGCAAATGTAACATTGAACCTCGTATGAGCCGACCATTAGCATTAGCTTACAGCTAAAGACAAAGACATAACTTTGTTTTTCCAAAGTTGGAGCGCATTTCTGCTAGTCTGCGCCATATTAAATTTGTGGGATCTGAGCCGAGGATGTCGTTGTGGCTTGTGCAGCCCTTTGAGACACTTGTGATTAAGGGCTATATAAATAAACAGTGATATATATATATATATATATATATATATATATATATATATATATATATATATATATATATATATATATATATATATATATATATATATATATATATATATACACTACCGTTCAAATGTTTGGGGTCACCCAAACAATTTTGTGGAATAGCCTTCATTTCTAAGAACAAGAATAGACTGTCGAGTTTCAGATGAAAGTTCTCTTTTTCTGGCCATTTTGAGCGTTTAATTGACCCCACAAATGTGATGCTCCAGAAACTCAATCTGCTCAAAGGAAGGTCAGTTTTGTAGCTTCTGTAACGAGCTAAACTGTTTTCAGATGTGTGAACATGATTGCACAAGGGTTTTCTAATCATCAATTAGCCTTCTGAGCCAATGAGCAAACACATTGTACCATTAGAACACTGGAGTGATAGTTGCTGGAAATGGGCCTCTATACACCTATGTAGATATTGCACCAAAAACCAGACATTTGCAGCTAGAATAGTCATTTACCACATTAGCAATGTATAGAGTGTATTTCTTTAAAGTTAAGACTAGTTTAAAGTTATCTTCATTGAAAAGTACAGTGCTTTTCCTTCAAAAATAAGGACATTTCAATGTGACCCCAAATTTTTGACACATATATATATATATATATATATATATATATATATATATATATATATATATATATATATATATATATATATATATATATATATATAAATATATATATATATATATATATATATATATATATATATATATATATATATATATATATATATATATATATATATATATATATATATATATATATTATACATATATATAATATATATATGTATAATATATACATATATATTATATATATACAAAAGTTTGGATACACCTTCTCATTCAATGTGTGTTCTTTATTTTCATGACTATTTACATTGTAGATTGTCACTGAAGGCATCAAAACTATGAATGAACACATGTGGAGTTATGTACTTAACAAAAAAAGGTGAAATAACTGAAAACATGTTTTATATTCTAGTTTCTTCAAAATAGCCACCCTTTGCTCTGATTACTGCTTTGCACACTCTTGGCATTCTCTCGATGAGCTTCACAGGTGTCATAGTTTTGATGCCTTCAGTGACAATCTACAATGTAAATAGTCATGAAAATAAAGAAAACACATTGAAATGAGAAGGTGTGTCAACCATTGATTGGTGTGTAGAGAGTGGTATGCATTTTTTCCTATCATTCATCGTAGTGGATTTAAATGGGTGTAATTTAGAAATATATATAGTGATTGGATATTTGTTATAAGTTCTTTGAGCAGGTTGTGTTATGTGTCATCTTGTGTGTTGACTTCCTGTTTTGGCTGCAGTTTATTTGTAGTGGGAAAGGTTGTTTGGACCGGGTCATATAAGTGAATGTTGTGCTGTGTACATTTTAAAGTATAATTTATGGACATTGTACTTATGTACTCACGTTGTCCACAAGTTGGTGGCAAATTTGAAACAGTTAGACCAGTGTTCTTAACCTTCACGGCCCAACAAGAGGTCCACCAAAAAATATCTGTTTCTCAGCTGTGGTCCAAATAGGCCCCAGCAGCGCTCAGATGTGGTACATTTTTCCACCACTAGTGGCAGTAATGACAACATCAAACAAACAAAGGAAGTCTGGAGCTAAAGTTATAGAGAAGTTTTTTTTAAGCGCAAAAAATATGACTACGATGGTAAAGCTGTCTTTTTATTTGCACTTAAATTTTATTTACAGTTTATTAAGTAAACATATTTATTATTAATTTAGTCAGAATTGCTTTGTATGTAAGTGTATTTTTCATCAGCTTTTAATGAGTCCCTTCTTTTGCAGTATATTTGATTAGTATTTATTTTTGGTAATCAGCCTGACCAAAGTCTTGATAATAATCTTTGTGATTAACACAAGCTTTCTTATGGTTTGACAAGTGGGTTAGATTAATTATTGAATTATTGAATACCATAATATACACAGGGCCCATGTGTAGTGGAAACGTTGAGCCTCAAAATCAAAAAGGTTAAGGACCCCTGAATTCAGATATCTAAAAGGTTTCCTGACGTGGTTGGATGGATTCTCTGCTTTTGACTTAGACTCAGTAGTAAATGGTTATCAGTGTCATGATCCATGGTCCGGATCATGTTTTTGTGTTTTCTGTTAATTTTGGACTCCTTTTGTTATTTGTTGTGCTCCTGTGAGTTTGTTTTGGTTGTCATGGTCACTCTTTGTGTGCACCTGTCTCTGATTAGTGCTCGCCCGCTCACCTGCTTCCCGAGCGCTAATCAGAGGCATTATTTAAGTTGCCTTTGCCAGTCACTCGTCCTGCTCTCATTGTGTTTGCTCCATGCACTTGTCACGTGAGTTTTTGAGTTCTAGTGTTCCTTGTCTTTTGCCTATGCTAAGTAATAGTTCCTTAAACTTCCCGTGCGCTCTGCACGCATCCCTGTTGTTTTTGTTTATTGGATGATTTATGATAAATAAATCACTTCCTACCTTACGCCTTCGTCCGGAGCCGTTCCTTTGCATTGGGAGAACAACCGCGCAGCAAGCTGCGACCCCCCCGTTCGTGACAGAATGAGAGCAGCAACCGTTCTCCCGCAAATGGACCAGGGGGAGATGGATGAAGGTACGCGCATGGTGTTGCGAGCGATGGAAGTGGAGACGCTTCACTATTCGACGGAGGAGAGGTCGAACCTTATGTGGGGACCTGGAGGCTCCCTTATCCCCATCGACTCCCTCTGGTCCGAAGACATCGCCGCTACACAGCAGTACCGGACGCGCAGGCAAAGGCGGAAGCCGTCCAGAAGGGCTTCGCCTCGCCGTCAGAACGCGTCACTCCCGCAAGCTCCTCCCCCGGACCGAAGCAAGTTGCAGGCAGCCCAGTATCCTTCCCCCGATGACGTCACTCCGTCCACGGCTGATGACGTCATGGCCCAGAATTTTTTTTTTCTGAATTCTGTCTCCTTGCGTCAACAACCTCCTAAAGACTTTAATTCTAAAATTATACCTTGTCAGGACATTCTTTTGAAATTTAGATGTCAGCCACAGTCTCCTTCTGAGTGCCAAGCTCCGCCCCCTAGGACTCTAGCCCCGCCCACGTCAGTGACTTTTTCCTCTCATCCTCCCAAAAGACCTCAGGTGGGGGGTGGGAAAAGGCATTTTGGACAATTTAGAGGGGAGGATTTTGCCCCCCTCCTGACTTCCCGCCACCCACCCGTAAAGACTGTTCCAGACCGCAAGCAGCGCGTCTGGTATCCGCCCCTTGAGGGGGGGGCTGGGGCCGGGAGCTGTGCTGGTGGGGCTGCTCGGCTGCGCCCAGCCAGGCCGCAACCTCCAGCCCGTCCTCCACCACCAGTCCGTCGGCATGCCAAGCCGCAACCCCCAGCGAGACCACCTCTGCCATGCTCATGGCTAACCTCAGCCCGGGTGGGCCTGCAGACGCCACCAGCATCTCCGGTGGGCCTGCAGACGCCACCAGCATCTCCGGTGGGCCTGCAGACGCCACCAGCATCTCCGGTGGGCCTGCAGAAGCCGCCAGCATCTCCGGTGGGCCTGCAGACGCCACCATCTCCAGTTCCTGCACCTGCTCCTCGGCAGACGCCTGCACCTGCTCCTCGGCAGACGCCTGCACCTGCTCCTCGGCAGACGCCTGCACCTGCTCCTCGGCAGACGCCTGCACCTGCTCCTCGGCTGACGCCTGCACCTGCTCCTCGGCAGACGCCTGCACCTGCTCCTCGGCAGACGCCTGCACCTGCTCCTCGGCAGACGCCTGCACCTGCTCCTCGGCAGACGCCTGCACCTCCTCCTCGGCAGACGCCTGCACCTCCTCCTCGGCAGACGCCTGCACCTCCTCCTCGGCAGACGCCTGCACCTGCTCCTCGGCAGACGCCTGCACCTGCTCCTCGGCTGACGCCTGCACCTGCTCCTCGGCTGACGCCTGCACCTGCTCCTCGGCAGACGCCTGCACCTGCTCCTCGGCAGACGCCTGCACCTGCTCCTCGGCAGACGCCTGCACCTGCTCCTCGGCAGACGCCTGCACCTGCTCCTCGCCAGACGCCTGCACCTGCTCCTCGCCAGACGCCTGCACCTGCTCCTCGCCAGACGCCTGCACCTGCTCCTCGCCAGACGCCTGCACCTGCTCCTCGCCAGACGCCTGCACCTGCTCCTCGCCAGACGCCTGCACCTGCTCCTCGCCAGACGCCTGCACCTGCTCCTCGCCAGACGCCTGCACCTGCTCCTCGCCAGACGCCTGCACCTGCTCCTCGCCAGACGCCTGCACCTGCTCCTCGCCAGACGCCTGCACCTGCACCACGCCAGACGCCGGTGGTACCTGCAAGCACGCCAGACTCGCCGGTGGTACCTGCAATCACGCCAAACTCGCCGGTGGTACCTGCAACCACACCAGACTCGCCAGTGGTGCCTGCTGCCACGCCTGCCATGACGGCGCCGGTGCCTGCTGCCCCGCCTGCCATGACGGCGCCGACACGCCCACCTCCTCGTCGACCACGGATGTGGCCGCTCCCTGGTCGTCCGCCTCGCCAAGTGCGCCCACCTCCCCGTCGGCCACGAATGTGGCCATTCCCTGGTCGCCCGCCTCGCTTGCTGCAGCGGCGTTCCACTCGCCGCCGCCACTTGACTTTGCCTCGGTGGATTCGGGGACACTTGGCCTGGCGACCCACCTCCAAGTCCTCCCTCCGCCCGCCCGTGACTTTTGACCCTGCTTGTTTTTTGTTTTTGTTTTCATATGGACATCTGGTATCTGTCCTTGAGGAGGGGGTACTGTCATGATCCATGGTCCGGATCATGTTTTTGTGTTTTCTGTTAATTTTGGACTCCTTTTGTTATTTGTTGTGCTCCTGTGAGTTTGTTTTGGTTGTCATGGTCACTCTTTGTGTGCACCTGTCTCTGATTAGTGCTCGCCCGCTCACCTGCTTCCCGAGCGCTAATCAGAGGCATTATTTAAGTTGCCTTTGCCAGTCACTCGTCCTGCTCTCATTGTGTTTGCTCCATGCACTTGTCACGTGAGTTTTTGAGTTCTAGTGTTCCTTGTCTTTTGCCTATGCTAAGTAATAGTTCCTTAAACTTCCCGTGCGCTCTGCACGCATCCCTGTTGTTTTTGTTTATTGGATGATTTATGATAAATAAATCACTTCCTACCTTACGCCTTCGTCCGGAGCCGTTCCTTTGCATTGGGAGAACAACCGCGCAGCAAGCTGCGACCCCCCGTTCGTGACAATCAGAGTTAGATTTGTGCAGAATCGGTCTACGATAAAGTATCAATATGGCGAAATATCGCAATATTGAACCCACTGATAAGATGATCAATGCACTTTCACAGCGTATTGATACCTCTGCCGATAGGTTATGTAATCAATGTTGTTTATCTGCCTGTCAGTTAGTTACTTTAGTCACAGGCATCAAACTGAGATCTGGCTCGCCACATCCTTTAATTATTTCAATTGCCTCGCCATATCATTAATGTGGTATTGGAATCGGCAGCATGAAACCCTGATCGGAAAATCCCTAATTAAAAATATTATTAACTACTTTATGTCAGGGATTTTGGCTGACTGATCTATGAGAGACACAACTTCTCTTACGTTCTTTGTCCGGTCTTATTGGATTCATTGTACTTTTTATAGCAGAGCCAGCAACCGCGGTGATGTATCGTCCCATAACCGTTAAATTTCATGTTCTTGACGCCAATAAAAAGCTCGCGGTTTATTATATTTTCTTTATTTTGACCCTTTTACAGCAAAGTCTCAACGGAGTTCCAAGCTGTTCAGTCGAAAAGCTATTTCCCATCCGAATAGTTTTATAAAGCAGTTAAATCCTGGAGTTACGACAACAAGGACAACGCTCAAAACTATTCCCCCCCGACGTTGTGAATTCTAGCTATATGCACACAGGTCTATGAACGTGCAGTAGCTGGCAATAAACCTGCAAAACAAAACAAAAATATTAGGAACATTTCTTTAGTTGTCCATCGATCCTTATGCACTGTTAAAAGCCTGGAGCTTCCACACTGACGCTACTCCCGATGCATCATGTTACTTATAATAAAGTGCGATCAATAAACGCAACACTTAGTCACTGCATTGTGAACAACTCTATAGAAATAACACGAGGCCTCAGAGTCAGAGCACTGATCAGTTGTTGTGCTAAAATATAGATACGGTTCAAACCAGGGGTGTCAAACGTACGGCCCGCGGGCCTTTTCAGGTTTTATCCGGCCCGCGGGATGAGTTTGCTAAGTATAAAAATGAACCCAAATTTTTGAATGAAAGAAACTGCTGTTCTAAATGTGTCCACTAGATGTCACAATAGCAATTCTTTGTATCTTTGTAGATTATGCCACATATGTAAAAAAAACAAAAAAACACATGATGTTAGTGCACCAGTCGGGGAAAATGATCAAACTACATGAATAACATCCTGTAGTTTGATTTTGATATTTTTTGTTATCTTGATGGATTGAAAATTAACACCAAAGAGTTGACTGATGAACATTATCACATCATTTATTCAGAAAGTATAACTAACGACAAATAAAGATAGAATACTATTAACCGCAACATGTAAGTGTAAAAAACCCCAACAACATTTTGATTTGTACATTTTCAAAATGTGCTTGATCTATTTTTAAACAATGAAAACAATCCGAAGTTGTCTTTACTTTTATGTTATCGTGCCGTGATTTTACCAGTCCGGCCCACTTGGGAGTAGATTTTTCTCCATGTGGACCCCATCTAAAAATAGTTTAACACCCCTGGTTTGAACAATAGTAGCTCCCTCGGCTCCCTCTTTGTGAGTTTGAATGGTTGTTTGTCCATGGGTGTCCTGTGATTGACCGGGGAAAAGTGCAAAGTAGTCCGCCGTAAAAAATAAAAATGGAACGGCTTGTGTCCTGTATTGTTTCCATCCCGACTTGCAAATAGAATAGGGTTGCACGATTTAGAACACCGGTGTCAAACTCAAGGCCCGCAGCTATTTGTTTTAATGGCCCACAGCACATTCTAAAAATAATATTTTAAAAAAACCCACAGAAAAGTGGAATAAAAGAGCAAACAGGTGAAATGTAACGAGAAAAAGTGATGAAAAATGTTGACTCTTATAACACAAGGCTGCCATACAGGCGGATTTTTTTCTTTGGGACTGTCATTGCTCCAAAAATAATAATGAATAAAAATCAATGTGGTTATGAAATATTGACCTATTCTAGGCTCCAATTACGTCACATCCAAAATTGCATTTTAATTGACGGATAGATCTGAAGTTGATCTAAAGATTTAAGCTTCGAAAGTAAAGAATAAAAAAAATAAAAAAGAGGTTCACGAGTTATTTTTAAGAATTTTATGGGGATTTTTTTTTTTGACTGTCATTGCTCAAAAGAAAAGATAATTATATTCAATATTGTTTAGAATTATTGACCGATTTAAGACTCCGATTCCACTTTTAAATTTTTTTAGGGAAAAATTCGGATATTTTGTCATAAAAACAGGGTTTTGATAAAACATAAAGGCATAAAACATTAAAAAAACAACAACAACTTTATATCGACAGATAGAACTGAAGTTAATCTAGCAATTTAAGCATTGAATTAAAAAAAGAAAAACATTAATATATTACTTTTTTTTAACATTTTTATGATATGACACTTTTGGTTCCCTGGGACCAAACATGAGGGGCGCACTAAAGGTTAAAAAAATCTATATATTGTATTCATCCATCCATTTTACTACCGCTTGTCCCGCTGCAAGGGTGCTGGAGCCTATCCCAGCTGCACTCGGACAGAAGGCGGGGTGCACCCTGGACAAGTCGCCACCTCATCGCAGGGCCAACACAGATAGACAACATTCACACTCACATTCACACTTGGTTTAGATTTTTCACTATGCGGCCCTCGGTGGAAAAAGTTTGGACACCCCTGATCTAGACGATATAAATGATGTAAGTTTTGGCCAACGATAGAATTATAGGCTAACGTCCCTCCCCGGTGCAGATTTTAAATCACTAATCCTCGCCTTCATGACGGCAAATAAACTGTTTCTTACCAGTAGCATTATCACTGGAGGACTAGAGGACAAGGAATAGCTAAACATGCTACACTACACCCGGTATGAGGATACAAAAAAGCTTAGCGAACTGCTAAACTACAGCTCTTAAAGGGTTTAGGTATACAGTATTATGAATTTTTTTAATGTTTAAAAACACTTATAACACGTAATGGTGGTCATTTGGTTAAAAGGTTTGCATAGTTTATATCTTACAGACCATCTTCAGGATGCATCGTTTTTTGGGTGGTCTTATTTACTTATTTCCACTGCATCTTCTCCCCATCAGCCATTTTAAGCGCTTCCATAGCGAGTCTACTGACAAATAGTCAGTTACAACTGACGCTGCTTCGTATTAGAAATGGCAACAGCGGAGGATGCATGTGCATGTACGAGCCAGTCTGCCCCACAACAAGAGGATAGTGAAAAATAAGGAACTTATTGACTACAGCGTCGGACGACAATGGGTCATCATCGGCGGTCACTCGAACGAGTATGACGATCCTCCTGGTAGGGGTGTATCCCTTTATGAAGGATGCTTGTGAGTGACTTTGTTTTCCGTGGGGAGACTGGTGCACAGACAGTCACCACACGATCCTTGACAGAATCGGGTCAGGGTCCAGTGGCATGGAGTCCAAGACGACTGTGGGACCCTTTTCTGCTGCAGCCTTCTTCCGCCATCGCATCCGTTGTGGTAGTTCTTAAATCTACCGTCTTCCGCCTGCTCCGCCGTTGAGGTCTTCACCGTATCCCTGGCTAGGGGGCAGTCAGGTACTAGGCCTTTGCCAAGGGCCACCTGGGGTAACAGTAGTAAAGGGGTTAACCTCCTAGTGCCCCAAGACCCCATAGAGGAGCCTCCACTGCCGGATGCACTTTAACGTCATGTCCAGGACACTACTTTACACACTTTGGGTAGATCTATACCATATATGGACAATCCGTTGTCATCACACTTTGGAAAACCGTAACAAATTGGGCAAATTCCAAACGGCTCGTTTGGAGGTGTCCTGATCTGTGGTCTGGATTATGTTTTTGTTATTTTTTGGACTCTTTTAGCTCCTGTTTGCGCTCCCTTGTTTGTTTCAGTTTCCATGACGACTTATGATTTTCACCTGTCTCTTGCGTTCGGGTCGCACCTGTCTCTAATCAAGAGAGACTATTATTTAAGCCTGTCATTGCCAGTTAGTCGGTCTGGCGACATTGTTCTTTTCATGCCATAGTTCATGCTTGTATTCATGCGATTGTTTGCTTCATGCCATACCAAGTAAGTTTTGTTTATTCATGCCACAGTTAGCGAGTTTTTGTTTTTCCCTGTCCATAGTTTACGCTAAGTGTTAGTTTTTGTTCCCTGCGTTAAGTTGTGCCTTCGCCTTGTGCGCCTTTTTGTTTTCACCTATTTGAGAGTCAAGAATAAATATGTTCCTACCTGCTACCTTTGTCCGGGAAAAGTCAGTTTGCATCCCGGGAGAACAATTCTCGCAGTAAGTTGCAAAAAAACCCAACGTCGTGACAGGAGGAAGCATGAAGGAAGGCAAGATTGTTTTATAAACATCTCCACATGATTTGATTTCACATTTTCGGGACTTATGTAAATCCCAAAAAGTTGGTTTTGCATAATAGGTATGTTTTGATTATGAACAGGGGTGGGCGACAACAACACAAATATAATTGTCGGTGACAAATCTTATTGCCGACATTTGCCAACAATGTCGACTAATTGTTGCAGCCCTATTACAAACCCTGTTTCCATATGAGTTGGGAAATTGTGTTAGATGTAAATATAAACGGAATACAATGATTTGCAAATCCTTTTCAACCCATACTCAATTGAATGCACTACAAAGACATGATATTTGATGTTCAAACTCATAAACTTTATTTCATTTTTTGCAAATAATAATTAACTTAGAATTTCATGGCTGAAACACGTGCCAAAGTAGTTGGGAAAGGGCATGTTCACCACTGTGTTACATGGCCTTTCCTTTTAACAACACTCAGTAAACGTTTGGGAACTGAGGAGACACATTTTTTAAGCTTCTGAGGTGGAATTCTTTCCCATTCTTGCTTGATGTACAGCTTAAGTTGTTCAACAGTCCGGGGTCTCCATTGTGGTATTTTAGGCTTCATAATGCGCCACACATTTTCAATGTGAGACAGGTCTGGACTACAGGCAGGCCAGTCTAGTACCCGCACTCTTTTACTATGAAGCCACGTTGATGTAACACGTGGCTTGGCATTGTCTTGCTGAAATAAGCAGGGGCGTCCATGGTAACGTTGCTTGGATGGCAACATATGTTGCTCCAAAACCTGTATGTACCTTTCAGCATTAATGGTGCCTTCACAGATGTGTAAGTTACCCATGTCTTGGGCATTAATACACCCCCATAACATCGCAGATGCTGGCTTTTCAACTTTGCGCCTATAACAACTCGGATGGTTCTTTTCCTCTTTGGTCCGGAGGACACGACGTCCACAGTTTCCAAAATTTGAAATGTGGACTCGTCAGACCACAGAACACTTTTCCACTTTTTATCAGTCCATCTTAGATGAGCTCAGGCCCAGCGAAGTCGACGGCGTTTCTGGGTGTTGTTGATAAACGGTTTTCGCCTTGCAGAGGAGAGTTTTAACTTGCACTTACAGATGTAGCGACCAACTGTAGTTACTGACAGTGGGTTTCTGAAGTGTTCCTGAGCTCATGTGGTGATATCCTTTACACACTGATGTCGCTTGTTGATGCAGTACAGCCTGAGGGATCGAAGCTGCTACGTGCAGTGATTTCTCCAGATTCTCTGAACCCTTTGATGATATTACGGACCGTAGATGGTGAAATCCCTAAATTCCTTGCAATAGCTGGTTGAGAAAGATTTTTCTTAAACTGTTCAACAATTTGCTCACGCATTTGTTGACAAAGTGGTGACCCTCGCCCCATCCTTGTTTGTGAATGACTGAGCATTTCATGGAATCTACTTTTATACCCAATCATGGCACCCACCTGTTCCCAATTTGCCTGTTCACCTGTGGGATGTTCCAAATAAGTGTTTGATCAGCATTCCTCAACTTTATCAGTATTTATTGCCACCTTTCCCAACTTCTTTGTCACGTGTTGCTGGCATCAAATTCTAAAGTTAATGATTATTTGCACAAAAAAAAATGTTTATCAGTTTGAACATCAAATATGTTGTCTTTGTAGCTTATTCAACTGAATATGGGTTGCAAATGATTTGAAAATCATTGTATTCCGTTTATATTTACATCTAACACAATTTCCCGACTCATATGGAAACGGGGTTTGTACATACTAAAACATATATCGTATTCTACAATCTGGAGTGACCTGCTCTGCATGGCCAAATTGTGCTGACAAGCAGCACTAAAAGTCCTGACCGACTGGGCTGACAAATGGCCCATTTAGCCGTTGAGAAAATAAGTCGTACCTGCAGCCAAATACCTGCTTAGGGACGCCGGAGCCTGTCCCCGTGCCACATTCCTGTACATTTACACTTGCCATCAATCCTTGTTTAACGCTGGGCTTTTTAGAGGCACTGTACACAAACACGTTGATGGTTGAAGACGGGGTGGGGCTGTGCGCAGGACGTGCATCTTTAAATAAAAGCACCAACAATTTCTTACATTAGCATGCAAGCGACAGTCGCATCATCCTTCATAAGCACAAATGTGCTTCTTACCCAGGTGACATTGACATAGAGCAAGAAAGGAGACCACTGTGGGACAGTGAACAAAGTACACCATCAAGGACTTATATAGAGAGACAGATGTTCAATTTTCATTTTCCTGTAACTTTTGAAACCCTTGTTTTTAGTGCTGTCGAGGAATGATGATACAACTGTTCCCATTCGCGCAGAGCTGCAAAAACATCGCAACAGATTATTGCCACAACTAAAAGTGCTTTTGATTGTCTGACCCTACCTTTAGGGACGGGCGTTACGGCCTTAAATCTATATCGCGATAATAGGATTGCATGATATACCGTTACTAATAAAGTACTGCGGTACTAAATAATTAAAAATGATACTATGACAGCATACTATGTAATGTGTTGCTGCTAAATTAAATTATAAGTTAATGATTATTTGCAAAAAAAAAAAAAGTTTCTCAGTTCGAACATTAAGTATCTTGTCTTTGCAGTCTATTCAATTAAATATAAGTTGAAAAGGATTTGCAAATCCTTGCATTCTGTTTTTATTAACGAATTACACAACGTGCCAACTTCACTGGTTTTGGGTTTTGTACATACATGCTGTACATATACCGTATTTTTCGGACTATAAGTCGCTCCGGAGTATAAGTCGCACCGGCCGAAAATGCACAATAAAGAAAGAAAAAAACATAAATCGCACTATAAGTATAAGTCGAGTATAAGTCGCATTTTTGGGGGAAATTTATTTGATAAAATCCAACACCAAGAATAGACATTTGAAAGGCAATTTAAAATAAATAAAGAATAGTGAACAACAGGCTGAATAAATGTACGTTATATGAGGCATAAATAACCAACTGAGAACGTGCCTGGTATGTTAACGCAACACATCATGGCAAGAATCATTCAAATAACTATAACATATAGAACATGCTATACGTTTACCAAACAATCTGTCACTCCCGATCGCTAAATCCCATGAAATCTTCCTCCCCGGTGTCGCCTCTGGTATGTCCTTTCTTTCTGCTGCTCGATTGCCGTTCTCTGCTGCATATTTCACTACGTCCAGCTTGTAATCTGCAGTATATGATTTCCTTTTCAGTGCCATTTTTGTTCAGCCCTTCTCAGTTTTTATAAGTTACCGCCAATGTTGAAATGATCCATTTTCCTATAGGTACGGACGTAGTAGCATGTAGCATCTTTTTTCCACAATACACCGCCATCATGACCCACAATGCACTTGTGCCATGACCCGCCCCTGCATCATTTCTATTGGTTGACGTGTGTGTGACGACCGCTGACGTGTGTGTGACGATTGCTGACATTTGCTTCGTCTCTTCCGTGAATTAGATAAATAATATTATTTGATATTTTACGGTAATGTGTTAATAATTTCACACTTAAGTCGCTCCGGAGTACATGTCGCACCCCCGGCCAAACTATGAAAAAAACTGTGATTTATAATCCGAAAAATACGGTATCAGGCATGTGATTTTCCCGTCTATAGTCGGAAATCTGTCTTTTTATCTCTGTAAAAATATAAAAAAAGATTTTCCGTTTTTCTTCGTTTTTTCCGACCTACAATGTGTGTTCAAATCTTGATCTGTCTCTTTGCCATACCTGCCAACAATTACGTTTTTTCCGTAATGAGTACGGTTTTTAATAATCCGGTGGTAAAAACCACGGTTTTCCATTAAAAATTATTAACTTAAAAATCAAAGCTACGTAGTGAAGCAACTTCGCGAGCAGGGGACAACATATACGGGAAACATCAATGATGATTGGTCGGTTTACGTATAAGAAAATCCGTGATTGGTTGGTTTACGTATAAGAAAATCCAGGATTGGTTGGTTTACGTATAAGAAAATCCAGGATTGGTTGGTTTACACATAAGAAAATCCAGGATTGGTTGGTTTACGTATAAGAAAATGCAGGATTGGTTGGTTTACGTATTAGAAAATCCATGATTGGTTGGTTTACGTATAAGAAAATCCAGGTTTGGTTGGTTTACGTATAAGAAAATCCAGGGTTGGTTGGGTTACGTTTTAGAAAATCCAGGATTGGTTGGTTTACATATAAGAAAATCCAGGATTGGTTGGTTTACGTATAAGAAAATCCATGATTGGTTGGTTTACGTATAAGAAAATCCATGATTGGTTGGTTTACGTATACGAAAATCCAGGATTGGTTGGTTTACGTATAAGAAAATCCATGATTGGTTGGTTTACCTATAAGAAAATCCATGATTGGTTGGTTTACGTATACGAAAATCCAGGATTGGTTGGTTTACGTATAAGAAAATCCAGGATTGGTTGGTTTACGTATAAGAAAACTATGATTGGTTGGTTTACATATAAGAAAATCCAGAATTGGTTGGTTTACGTATAAGAAAATCCATGATTGGTTGGTTTACGTTTAAGAAAATCCAGGATTGGTTGGTTTACATATAAGAAAATCCAGGATTGGTTGGTTTACGTATAAGAAAATCCAGGATTGGTTAGTTTACGTATAAATAAATCCAGAATTGGTTGGTTTACGTACAAGAAAATCCATGATTGGTTGGTTGGTTTACTATGATGAGTCACGATTGGTTAAGATTAGGGAAAACATTAGGGACAGACCAATCAGAGGCAAGATAGGGCGGGTCATCGAACCAGGAAGGGAAATCACAACAGACATCCCAAATGACGATGAGAGAGTCGTAGAAGAGGAAAGGGAATATTCAATCGGGTGATTTATATATTAAAAATAACTAGCGGAAGATGGCAGAGGGATTCTCTTCCTTAGATTTTTCTTTTATGGTTGTACGGTATAAAAATGTCTGTATTTTTCGGACTAAAAGGCGCACTTAAAATCCTTTTTTTCCCCTCAAAACTCGACAGTGCGCCTTATAAACCGGTGCGCCTAATGTACAGAATAATTCTGGTTTTGCTTACCGACCTCGGAGCTATTTTATTTGGTATATGGTGTAATGATAAGTGTGACCATAAGTGGGGACGGCGTGACGCAGTTGGGAGAGTGGCCGTGCCAGCAACCTGAGGGTTCCTGGTTCGATCCCCACCTTCTACCAACCCCGTCACGTCCGTTGTGTCCTTGAGCAAGACATTTCACCCTTGCTCCTGATGGGTCGTGTTTAGGGCCTTGCATGGCAGCTCTCGCCATCAGTGTGTGAATGAGTGTGTGAATGTGGAAATAGTGTCAAAGCGCTTTGAGTACTTTGAAGGTAGAAAAGCGCTATACAAGTATAACCCATTTACCATTTACCAGTAGATGGCAGTCAAACATAAGAGATACGTGTAGACTGCAATATAATAGCAGTCACACTCAAGACTGCAATATGACTCAAGTAAACAACACCAACATTGTATATGTTCCATTGAAAATATAGAACATTACAACCTATCAAAATGTTTTAGTACGACTTTGGTAAGCTATGAAGCCGCACCGCTTGATGGATTGTACTGTGCTTCAACATACGAGTGTTATTATGGTGTGTGTATAAGGTAAGACATATTATCTGGCGTTTTTTTCCCGCAATATTATGCAAAAGCAACTTTTCTTACCTTCTGGTACCTGCTGATCTGTATTTTCTCCTGAATGTAAACAACTGGGTGGATCTTTACATACATCGACTGTAATGATACCAAGTACAAGAGCCATATTTAGTCAATACTACAATGATTACATCAATATTTTTTATTATCACAACATATTTTGTCATTTTTTTATTGTTTATAAAGTCAGGAAAGACCTCCCTGGACACAAAATAATTTGAATTATGACCAATGTATGACTAACTACTCGGTATTAGATTTGATACAAACATTTCTAGTATTACCCAAAACTTATGTAAATCATCCAAACAACAGAAGAACAAGTGATTATTACTTTTTAACAGAAGTGTATACAGAACATGTTAAATTAAGCAGATATTAACAGTAAACGAACAAGTAGATTAATATTCTATTTTCTACCACTTGTCCTAATAATTTTGCCAAAATAATAGAATGGGGAATGACACAATATGTTACTGCATATGTCAGCAGACTAATTAAGAGCCTTTGTTTGCTTACTTACTGCTAAAATAAAAGTTGTCTAGTATGTTCACCATCTTATTTAATACCAAAATTGTTCTTTGATTGCATTTAGAAATGTGTATTTATTGTATGATAAGATTTTCTGTTAAAATAAAGCCAATAATGACATTCGAACCATTTTAAAACATTTCAGGTTACAAAGGCTACTAATTTGGCTACTGACATATGTGGTTACAGATTGAGTTTTTTCAGATTGTATTATTTATGCAAAAATATTATTAATCTCCCTGCTATTTTACTGTTAATAGCTGGTTACTTTCTGTTGCAACATGCTTATATCTACACTTCTGTTAAAATGTAACAATCACTTATTCTTCTCTTGTTTGGATACTTTACATTAGTTTTTGGTGATACTAGAAATTTGGGTACCGGTCCAATACTAAGAAGTTACAGGGGCAGTCTTGGTCATACCAATGCTGATACTTAAAAACATGTAATATCATTGAATAATTCAATTTTTGATGACTATTATAATCAGACAAAAACACAGAATGGTGGTTAAAAAATATCAATATACATTTTTTATTATTTCCTTCTTTTCGCTCTGATTTAAATCCTTTGGTTTTTGCCCTCAAAGCCCTCCACTGTCCAGACTTATTGCACGACTTTGTAAACAAAAACAAAAACGACAAAACATTTTGCGATTACAAAAAAATGTTTTACCACTGTGTCGAAAACATGCATACTTGGTATCATTACTACCAATATTTGCATCAATCCGTCCACCTCTGTTTACTTTGCAGAGATTACAGGTAGTTTAGCGATTAGCATATCTTCCTACTTTGTGTAGTGTAGTATGTTTAGCTAATCCTCGTCCTCCAGTGGGACTTGCACTTGTAAAAAACTTGGTTTATTTGCCGCCATGGAGGCGAGGATTACCGATT
>NC_084732.1:77424680-77427180 GCF_033978785.1 Entelurus aequoreus | reverse complement strand
TTTTTAACTCAAGGTTTTATGTAGGACAAAAATGGAGATATTCTGATCGGTTGGAAAGGGGAGTGAGGGAGGACATGTATGTCAAAGTTTGAGGAACCATCCTTGAACAGAAAAAAGGCGGAGTCTGTGACACCCCCCATCCACCAAATACAAGGTTGTCTTTTTTAAAGCCGTACTTAAGAGTCATTTAGCCTCAAACTAGGGCTGTGTAGTTAACGCGATGATAATAATGGGTTATTTTTTATTATCGTCATTTATAGCCGTGGAATCTTTGAGGACCTCAAGATTCAGTTATAAATTAATTATTATTATCATCTTTGATTAATATATTGTATGTTAATATTATATTGTATAATGGCAATATATTCTATATTATAATATAATATAAGCATATTACATTTAATTATTAATATGTCTAATGTCTACAAGGTTCCTCCTCAAGCTACAGATGTATGTGTCATTTACTGTTTTTGGATGTTAGTGCGCACAACATATACATATGTATATATATATATATATATATATATATATATATATATATATATATATATATATATATATATATATATATATATATATATATATATATATATATATATATACATAAATACATATATATACATATAAACATATACAGTGTATATATACATATACAGTATATATATACATATATACATATACGGTATATATACATATACAGTATATATACACACATATAAAGTATGTACAGTATATACTGTATATACACAGATACAGTATATATATATATATATATATATATATATATATATATATACACAGATACAGTATATATATATATATATATATATATATATATATATATATATATATATATATATACACAGATACAGTATATATATATATATATATATATATAATATATATATAACATATACAGTATATATATACACATACATACATATATATATATATATATATATATATATACATATATATATATATATATATATATATATGTATATATATATGTATGTATGTGTATATATATACTGTATATGTTATATATATATATATATATATATATATATATATATATATATATATATATATATATATATGTATGTATGTGTATATATATACTGTATATGTTATATATATATTTATATATATATATATATATATATATATATATATATATATATATATATATATATATATATATATATATATATATATATATATATATATATATATATATATATATGTATGTATGTGTATATATATACTGTATATGTTATATATATATATATATATATATATATATATATATATATATATATATATATATATGTATGTATGTGTATATATATACTGTATATGTTATATATATATTTATATATATATATATATATATATATATATATATATATATATATATATATATATATATATATATATATATATATATATATATATATATATATATATATATATATATATATATATATATATATATATATATATATATATATATATATATATATATATATATATATACACACACAAATAATAGTCCGTTCAGTCTGGACTATAAACCGCTACTTTTTCTCTACGCTTTGAACCTTGCAACCTTTAAAATGGTGGGGCTAATTTATGAATTTTTCTTCGCTGACAGCCATACTGCAAATACTAAAAAAAACAAAAAACAAGCAAATACATTGAAAAAGTGTGTTACTGTTCCGTGATATGGCACCATTTTTGGACAAATTTGCTCACTACAGGTGCTGCAGTGGCCCTGTTTTTAGACTGAGCTTTCAACCAGAAGTACATCTGCCGTTGTGTTTTACAATACAACTAAAACAATTCTTACTCACTAAACCGTCCGGTGTGTGATGTCTGTAGGAGTGTTGTCATGCATATTTATCATGCTGTCGTAATGTAATCAAGCTAGTGTCATTAGCATTAGCGTATATGCTAACACATTTACGAGTGTCCATGTTCGTATTATTAACTTACAATAGCATTCTTTTTGATTTGATTTAGATTTATTGGTCCCCGTGGGGGAAATTATTTTTCACTGCCGTACATTTGAACAATAGACATTACACATCACGAACAAAAATAACAAAAAGACATCATACATGACCAACACGTTTACAGGCTTGTCAGACAGGTCGGGCCGGGCCTGCTGTTTAGGGCGGCTATAGATGCAGGGATAAGGCTTTTCCCGAGGCGGGCCCTCCGGAATTTGATAGTTCTGTACCTGCGCCCTGATGGTAGTGGGATGATGTATTGGTGTAGTGGGTGAGTCATATCCTGGACTATTGTGTTTGCCATTTGAATGATGGACCTGTGGTTTAGATCTGAGATGTTGAGTGTGGGGAGGCCGATGATTTTAGCTGCTATTTTTGTAATGCGTGTGAGTTTGATCCGGTTTGTTACAGAAAGCATAGTGAAAAAACATGTGGAACAGTACAGAAGGATGGGTTGAACAATGCTTTGGTAAAGTAAAAACAGG